>NC_046649.1:10436226-10736392 GCF_900324485.2 Mastacembelus armatus | reverse complement strand
TAATGTGAAATCTCTGTAAAATATGCGCACCAGTCATTTTTCTGCTGAATCGACCGTGGTTTCGAAATGGTGAATCACGACTCCAAAACAAGTAACCAAGTCACAGTCATGTGGACAGATAGAGAAAAAAGAGACAGAGGTAATCAATGGGGACACAGATGCAATATCTACACACACAGTCGTATTTCTAACTTTGTGAGGACACTCCTTCACACAATGCATTCCCTAGACCCTAACCCTAACCTTAACCACCACAACTAAATGGTTAACCTCAACCCTTACCCTGATTCTAACCTAAACCTAAGTCTAACCTTTACCCTTTACCCTAAGTCTTAACCCTTAAACAGGATCCTGAAAATGTGAGGACCAGCCAAATGTCCAAACTTACCCTATTGTGAAAATATCCTCATTTGGATAGAATAAAGCTCAAAATTGTCCTCACAAAGGTGGAAATACAAGTACATATATATAAATATATATACACACACACACAATCAGGCAAAGGGAACGATGAGCAGACTTGAGAGTACGTTCTTCACTATCACAGTGCCTTACCTAATCTACAAGGACACATCTTTATTCAGTATGTGAATGTCCAGCCCAAGGCAAAGGTAAAAGGTCAGTCACATGCACAGGCTACAGAGGTGACATTCATCAATAATCCAGACCAGATACTGAGTTATCACAACTGCACTCAGCATATGTACACGTGTGAGTACTCCTGTGTACTTACACAACACAAACATGTTCAGTTTCCAAACTGCATTTTTGTGTTGTTCAGTCAGGAACTGTACAGCAGTGGGTCTTAAAACCTGCCTGTAATAGTGGCATTAAAGCTACCTTATTTTCCATTTACTGCATGTCACAGTGACACAGCCACCATACTGACTCTCTCGTCTACAGAGAGGTCTTTTTTTTTTCCTCCTGAACGATGTCATGTGTTGTTTCCATGTCCATCACCTGCTGGGTCCATGTTTCTGTATAACTTAGCAAAACAGTGTAGCCATGTAATAACAAAATATAATTTGTGACAGTGATTGAACACCTGCAGGATCTCTCATCCAGTGGAAGTGAACCGAACAGCTGAAAACTATTTATCATGATTATGTGGTATAAAACCACAAAACACACAAAAAAAAAAGGAACGGCTGACAATTAAAGTCATTAAAAACAAATGGCCAACTGTGGCAGATGTTTCTGATTTGAAATTTAAAAATGTGCATTTTAACATTTACAGCAGAGAAAATACAAAGTGACTCATTTTTACTAAACAACTAATCGTATTTTAACAAGGATTAAATTACAAATATTGAATAATAAAATATAATAGAGATAATATGAAAAAACAATGTGCATGTTTATGACCATTAACTTACAGATACACAGGTTGTTCAATAGGTCTATGGCTTTTTGCCGCCACACTTCTTTTTGTGTTTATGTACGCATGCACACGTGCAGTACAGAGCAGAGTGACAGCAGCCACACTGACAGCCACAAGCAGCAGGTCGAGTGGAGGCAGGAGCTGTTGGGTTAAAAAGATTCAAGATGCTCCGAGTAGAGCAGAGTGGTATCGAGCAGCATTGCGGTCAACACAGCAGCGCAGCCATCAACTTAGCAGCTTATAGCAGCTCCCTTTCCTTCAGCAGACTGGGCACGAGCACCAGGCTGTTACTGTAATCTGCTTTACTTTGGGATTAGCAGCTCTCAGCAGGTCTCACTCCCTGTCCGTCTCTTGTCTTGACCTCTCCAGCACTCTCCCTCATGCTGTGTCTCATTCACAGACTCCTGCTTCAATGCTTTAACTAGTAATGACAGTGAAGCAGACACAAGAAACGAGAAATGAGTAAAACCTGATGCAGCAAAGAGCTTAATACATTCAAACAGCTTCTCCGCTCTGGTGAGGGGAAAGGTCAAACTGATGAATATCTCCTTCTGAAAACAAAAGACCTCGGCTCATTATACACCAACCCCACTGAAAACACCCTTATATGCCAGACAATCTAAAGTTGCCATGACAACTACAGAAGTACAGAGGAGGCATACGCATGCTGAGACAGACAGGGATGGAGGCGACAGATTTCTGTAGGATGTAGGCCTACACCGAGGATGTCTCCACAGGGCACGTGAGAATAAGAGGACGATGTGGACAGCTAAATATAGGAACAGAATAATGAGCTTCTTATCATCTGCACCATCGTTTCCATATCTCCTCTGATTTCCTCATCGCTCCATCCGTCATTTTTCCTGTCCTCCTTCCCTGTTGATATGCCAAAATATTTCCCTTGGGCCACTCTTCTGTATGAAAGAGATATATTACACCAGGAATTTTCAATTATGTGATGGCAAGTCCCCCCCCCCTCTCCCCAACAAAATCTCTCTACCGGTACTGGGAGAAACAGAATACTCCACTTTGTCAAATCAGGGCTCCTGGTAACAAGTGAATCAGTACAGATGTCAAACATAGAACTGTGCTTTGACTCGCTAATTGGGACTGTCTTTGCACTTCTATATCAGTCTTACAGTACATCAAACCTCAAAGCACAGATAAATGTAAAATGTGGCAGCAACAGCGATTTTTACTGCTAGGAATTAGACTTTTTCAAGTGAAAAAGATGGTGTGTCAAACCCACTGCCAACGACAGACAATCACACAAACCTGGAAAAACACAGAACAATTCATATTGGGGTGCAAGTAATTTGTCTCACTACTGAATAGTATTTTGACTTTTTTTCTTGATTGACCTTTGTTTATAAAATGTCGGAAAGTGGTAGAAACGATCCAATTTCATAAAACACAAGGCAATTCTCATAAAATTGCTTCGTCTGTCTGTCCAACAATCACCCAAATATTTCCAATTTATTACCATATAAAACCGAGATATGCAGCAAGCATTATTCCACATTTGAGAGGAACCAACAAATAACTGGCATTATCATTTGAAAAACAACTACTACTAAGTTGTCAAAGTAGCTGCTAATTAATTTTCTTCTTTTTTCAGCTCTTGCTGTCTCCATATCTTTTCTTTAATTTTACACACACACACACACACACACACACACACACACACACACACACACACACACACACACACACACACACACACACACACACACAGCAAGTCAGACACAGACCGTTTCACAGCCACCTCCTGTTTCTTTGACTAATTCAAGACAGTCGGTCAGATCTCTTACAGGTGCAGATAAACTAGCCTGGAGTCTACAGCTCTGAGGCAAACCGGTGCTGTTCTTATCGCACCGCACAGCGTGTTCCCACAAACTGTCGACATGTGTCATTTGAATACAACCACCTGTTGGTTTCCAAACAAGGGGCTGTGAAAAGGAAGATGACGAACAGCTGGCTCACATATGTCTCTGAATGGCAGTCTGTCTTCGCTGTACTTGTTTCATATCCTGCATCTGAGCGGTAATCCAAAAACAACCTCATTTATCATCTACTGGCCGATTCTGATTGTCAGTGTACACAATCATCTGTCCTGACCATCACACACACACACACACGCACGCACGCGCACACGCACGCACACACACACACACACAGACTTCACTCAGTAAACTCAGTGATGCAGTGCATTTTCTAGACCCTTAACCTAAACGACAAAAATGTGCTAACTTGTGCTAAAATGTCCTCACTCCAATAGAATTATGCTCGAAACAGTCCTCACAATGCTAGAAATACAGGTACACACACACACACACATTGGATTTCACTCTTCACAGGAACTTTACGGGGACTAATCCTAATTATCTTTTCAAAATTCAGTCATTTGCATGGTGAGGACCAGGATGTGGTGTCAATGAGGAAGTAGAGTCCCCACAGTCTGAATGTGCAAACAGGTCTTGGTCCCCACATATTGACTAAAACCACACACACCTGCGTCTGACCCAGACTTCCATCTCTTGCCATTGCTTTTTACCAATCTCTCCCTCCCTCTCATATACTGTGCAAACACTCCCCTAGTCATCCTTCTACTCATTCACACACATCTGCTTCACCCAGTGCTCATCATCTCTTGTAATCCCCCACAGTTGGTAGGATATTTTTCCCCTCTTCTCTCATTTCTCTTTGCTCCTGTCTTGCACCGACACAAACTGTGTTTCACAGAGTCATTTCAGCAGAAAAACACAAATTGCTGACTGCATGACATAGTGCTTCTTTTCTGTGTATCCTGTAAGAGCTCCAGTATATTATATTGTTAAATTGAGTTTGGTGTGGACTCAAAGGCTATCCGGTGCATAGCTGGGTGCAAATACCACACTGGAGGTCTCTCTGCTATGTCAGAAAGAGAATTAGGATGAGATGACGCTGGAAGTCCAAAACAAAGACAATACAATCTCCGGCTGTCACGGCTAATAATACAGGAGGATGAGCAACATTTAGAAACAATTCTAGTAACATTTTTACAGAAACAAAAAAAGCAGACAAGGAAATTGTATGTTCATTCCCTACACCAAACAATGAGATGGCATTGAGAGAGATTTCCCTTCTTTAGCAATAGAGGAGGAGATGCAGCTGTGCCAGCTGTTAGATCAACCCAAACAAGTGACCACTTTCATTAAAATAAATCTACTGCTAATCTACTGCTGTTTGCAAATCGTTCCATTAAATTAAGTTTAAAACATGTATTGCAAACACTGCATTTATAAGTATTGTGTATTGTAAATATTGACCATGCTTCTGGCTTGAACAAATGGTATCTGCAGGGTCTGTACATGCTAAACTTGAGCCCAATAGATAAGTCATCCTATGTCAATTTATTGACCAGCAATAGCTTAAAGATATATAAGAATCAGTTTATGTTGGCCTATACATAACAAATTGTAGTACAGAAACGTTACAGATACTTGAGATGGTTAAGAAATATCGCTGCAATTATTTTCTTTGCCCACCAGAGTGCACTGTGCCTGTCAGTACATTATTTGGTAATCATAAAAACTTTAAGCGATCCTAATAGAAAAAAATGCGATAATTCCATGTTGTATTTGCTCTATAATAATTATTAGCTAATAGTTAATATGTATAGGTGCTGATCAGCTGCTATCTGTTGATGTGTGTTTTTGTGTTGGCACTATGGCACTTTTCAAATCACTGATTTGCCTTTTCACATTTTGGTTCCGTCTCACTGCTCTCATCAACAACTCGCCACTTTAGTCGAGCACAAGCTGAAAAGCACACAGGCAAAGTTAGTGAGTAGCCAGTGAACATACTGCCCCATTTAGCAGGTACAGAGCCAGACAGTTCCTCAGGAGTTGGTGGAGCCCCAAAACAAAGCCCAAAGATAGAATGGACTCATATTCCCAAGCTGGAAACACACATGATGACCAGAACAACAATGTTCCTCTGCATCTGCTGGATATGTAAATAGCCAGGTGTTTGAAGTTTATCATGACATGTTATGTCAGGTGAGGATAGATAATATATCAATAGTGGCCCCCAGGAAGCCAAGAAATAAGATATTTCATGTTCAGTGAGTCAGTGGATGCAACGTTATAATAAATTAGGCCATTACTTACCATGATCTTTTTCAAATTTATCTGAAAGGTGCAGGCAACAATATATGCAGTTAAGTTTAGCATGACCAGAAAAGTGAATGCATGGCATGACTAAAAATAAGCTCTGCAATGTAGAGAACAACAGTCTTGATAGGTGCATTAAAGGAGTTTAGGTAAGATGACAGATGAAACTGATTAATCTTTGTCTCACTAGCTATGAAAAAAAATAAAACTACAAGTAGGCCACGGGGGGAGAAAAAAAAAAACGAGAAACTAATCACACAATGTCCACATGAAACTGATGTTTTGACTGGAGTCCTGCACACGCTGCTGCAATCAGAGCCCACTGCAGGGCTTGTTTTCCCACTGCACTGCCTGCGAGAACACGAAAATTTCCATTTCCTTTGAATTGTACTGCTGGCTTAATTTGCTCTCTGTGAGAGTGAGATAGAGATGGGGGTGGATATTCAACTGGTTCACATTGTTATTATAGAAACTACTTTCCCCTCTGCAGGTTCACAAATATCCATCAGCTCAAGTTTTAAAATTGAGCATAAGGGCAAAAACTCTCCATACTACTCAAAATAACAAAACATCTGAAACTTTCTGATACAGACGTGTCTAACAGACTGCGTGCTAACCTGGAAGGGTTTATACATTTCAACCTTCAGTTCATAGACAACATACAGAAATACATTATATCATCCACCTTTTCCTGCTTTTCACTGTCCACCAAATATATACAAATACATATTCATAAACGCACAGCCGCTGAATTACATTACAAGCCCTTATTCCAGTGCCACTGACTAGTGTTGTCTGATGAATATTATGTGATTAAGTGATTACTAAGTGCTAACCAATTCTCTCCATCTCACACACACACACACACACACACACACACACACACACACACACACACAGAGCGGGCTCCACTCCTCTCAGACTGGTGACACCCCTCATCAAACTGTGGTGGGTTATAAGTGGCGCTGACATGTGTGTGTTTGTGTCTCAGAGTGTCTGCCTGTGTTTATAATCACACCCGTGTCACTGTCTGTGCTGCAGCAGCGTGCCTCTACAGCTGCTGGTGGTGGTCTGGCTTCTGCTCAGAGGCCTGTGAAGTGGCCCGATGAAAGCTCATACATGGGCGGCTGTGGGATGAGCCTGAACTCCTGTCATGACCACAGCACTTTAATGGCTGGATGATAGAACAGACCGGTCTGTGGCAAATATTCAACACTCCTCAGTCACGCTGCAACTGAAATGAGTTTGTCTTACATGTTTAAATACGGCCATGGGAAAATGGATATTCCACATTTTGAGCCATATCAGCCCTTCCACACAGTAATGTGCTCACTTTGTTTATTTTTATTCTCTTCTTCAGTCTTCATGTCCATTCTTCCTTTCTTCTTTTGTTTTAGTTTGGTTTAGTCACAGTTCAGTCATAGCTTTCTTTGATAAAATTAACCCAGTTCCTTTCATTATTTTCAAAAAGCGTTGACAGCATCATTCCAGCAGGAACTGATGTACGGACAAAATTAAAACACAAAGTGGAGGAAAAACTGACCATAACCAATAATATACAATGAGTCGGACTATTGGAACTACTACAACAGTCCAGGCTATTAATCACATGTTGAAGACAACACACACCAGATAACACCCTGAGGCCAGATACTTCCCACTACTCTGTACTCCACAGATACAAATGCATCATAAATAAGCGTCAACCCGAGAATGCAGCAGATCTGGGACAAATTAAAGGGAAAAATGTGGATAAATGAGTGAGGAAATATAACACATGCAGATGTTTCCACGCAGCCTCACTGATACTGATGACTCATATGCTGTGGCCTTCACAATCTACAAACCACCGCCCAACTGAACACCTATGGGAGAAAATAACAACACGTTGGACAGTGCTCACAGCTGCTGTCATCAAATCCCTAAATGAGGGAGCCCAGAGATGTGGAGAATCTATGCCAAAGCAAACTAAAGCTTTTTTTAAAATCACATTTATTATGATATATGTCAGTTAGTCCAATAACTGGTCACCCATCTGAACATTCATGTAATTCACTGATCCTGTATCTGTTAGGTTTCCTCGGACATCACTGTAGTAAGCAGTAGTGTGAATAGCCTAAGGGCCCATTTTAAACTCTTGATCTCAGTATGATGAATTCATCAAATGCTGCACATATATCCAGCAATGAATCATTTAGATTACTATGCTCATCTCGATTCTAGGACTACGCTTTGTGTTGAAATTCTCCATCCTCGCTTCTTGCTTTCACAGAGACATCACATCTGCAGTGACACACTGTATTCCCTCTTCTCTTCTCCTCTACGCTGTTTAGGTCTCTCATATTTCTCCCACATTTCTTTACACCTCTCTTCTCACCAGTCACCTCCATCCACCACCAGTCTCACTGTCTGAAATGACTCATTACAATACAAGCCTCCTTTAAAATGCTAACCTCCTTTCATCCCACCTCCCCGTCTCTCTCCTTTGTTTCCTTCTCATCTTCTTTTCACCTGTTTTTTTTCTCTCACTCTCCTCCTTGCTCGCTTTTTCCTCTCACCCCCAGCACATCCTGTCTTCCTATCTCATCCAGCTTTTCTTCCTCAGTCTTTCTCTCTTGCTCCTTTTCCGCCCCCTTTGCTTCCTGCCTCCGTTTGGCCCTAATTAAGTTTTTGTGTCTTTGCACAGAAGTTTGTTCATGCATCCTCTCCTTCCTCTCGAGCTTTTTCCAACGAAAAATTCTCCCCCCCTTCTGTTTGTCCATCACAATCAATGAGTCACATTTCTGTTCATCCTTGCCCTGACTTCGCATGACGTCAAAGACGAAAACATCCAGGCTGCTAGATACAAACACACAGCGTCCCCTTGACTATCCGTCCGGCTTGCATCCATCATTAGCTCTCAATTAAACAACAGGGAGGCACAACCATCTGTGCTATTATCATCTCCCTAGTGTGTGTGTGTGTGTGTGTGTGTGTGTGTGTGTGTGTGTGTGTGTGTGCGTGCGTGCACGGTCATTTTTCTACTACTTACACCTTAGTTTAAGCTTATATTACCATTTTTCCAAACTGGGAGCTTTTGATCATTTTCTGACCTTCCTCCCTCATTTTAAGTGTGTGTGTGAAGAGTGCGTGGAGGCCTATCTCCATAATTAGGGCAGACCAGCCACACATGGGTCTCCCCTGACACTTCCCCTCCAAGATCTAAATATTCATGAGACTCTAAACGCTTTCATGAGCTCTGTAATTATGGCCAGAAAATAGACACAGACAGACAAAGTGAGAACGGAGAAGAGGGTGGGAGGCAGAGAAGGAAATGCCCTCACATTTTTTTATAAAAACACAATCACAAAGTATTAGCAGATAATATCAACACTGTCATGCAGTTCCACCAACCAAGCCACAGAAAGAGTATTTCAAGAGACATATAACCTGCTGACAAAGGATTTAACAGCTTTCTGCATAACTTTTCTTGCCGAACATACTTTCAATAACTTTTTTTCATTTAAAAGTTCTTGCATTCGCTACATCAATAGTTACTTAATTCGATGTGCACAGTTGACTTTGAGGATGACTATTCAAGCAGACAAGCTGATATACAAATTATTACACAAAGTGAATTTAAATGTGCTGTTGCGCTAATAATATAGGTGGATGGAAATATGGACCGTAGTGAAGCATTAAGAAGACATTTCCCACAGCAGCTGTGGATAAATGTTTCTTAGCCATAACAGTACTCAGAATCAAAAACCAATCATCAGTTTTGGCAGAACTTATTTTTGTGATGACTTCAGAAAACAGATTCCCTAAATTCCCATTGCGCATTGCGCCAGGAGTATCTGCTAAGTGGAGCTCGGCGAATACCCATAAATTTGGCCTGTGCAGATATGTTTGGTAAAAGCTGTTTACCAGATGCTTTAGTAAGTGCTCCACTAAAAAAAAAAAAAATTTACCCCAAGCTATCATGCCACTAATTCCTCTTGCAGATATCTAATGTGTTAAGTCATTGTATTGTACTGGATTGGAAAGTAATCAGAGAAATATATTGTTCCAATGTAAAATCCTGACTGTACACATCAGTCCAATGATGATTATTATTTTAAGGCTGCAACAGGTTTGAACCCGGGCCTTTCTGTGTGCAGTTGCCATCCCTGCATGGGTTTTCTCTTGGTACTCCTCCTTCCTCCAACAGCCCAAACACATGTAGTTTGGGGTTTGGATAATAGGTGACTCTAAATTGCCGATAGGTGTGAATATGAGTGTGTAAGCCCTGTGATAGACTGCCGATCTGTTCAGGGTGGACCCCACCTGCACTGGAAAAACTGCAGAGTCTGCAGCAACTGAGAGGGCTGTGCCCATGTTCTATAAAGTAACTTGGATCTTTTCTCCAAGTAGGTGCAGTCAGACAATTATCCATTTACAGCAGCTGATATATGTCTGAAATAGCACAAACTCACCAGAAAGCTAACCACACTACTGTTTAACTGAACCCCACCACCACAGCTGATGACTGAAATAGGTAGTTATGTGTAGGGCAATGATAACAAAAAACAGAACAACATTATTAGCAATACAGACAGCGTTTAGTTTGAGATTCTGAATCGACAGTGGCCCAATAAAGTTGAGACTGCCCATAAACAACAATCCCAGCCAGCTGGCAGGCGACTCAAAAACTGCAGTATAACATGATCACATAACACATACTTCATATTGTCTGGTAGCCCTGATACTAAAAAAAAAAAATAAAATGTCATTTCTGTTATTAATCAATATTAATATTATCACATATACATTTTTGGTTATAGTTTTTAGCCCAGATGTTATGTTACTTTAAAAAAAAAAAAGGTTCTGCCTGTGTTTCCCACAAGTGTAACAGTGCTGAGTTCATTCCCTTTAAAACTTGAGGACAAATCTAATATCACAGCTAACATAGCCAATATGATATGAGCTAACCAGGCCTCAGAGTGCTGTCTGGTCTATTTTTGGCTTTATAAAGTAAATAGCTGGAGCAGGCAGCAAGGATTCCTGTTACAAAAACACTCAGAGAAGATACTTGAGAACACATCAAGGCTTTCAGAGAAGCATCTGGAAAAAAAAATTGTAACCCTATTTGGTAAAACAAAACAAAACAAAAAAAAACATACATTCAGTGAATAAACCCTGAAAGTTTTCTGTGTAATTATCTGAGGTTTTTCTCCCTAGTCTAAATGATGGCATGCCCACTTTACATTCCAGGATGAGTCAATTGATTTTACCCAACTGGAAAAGACATCAGAGGCAGACTGCGGCACATGGCCGCTGATTCAGAGCTGACTGACCCAGCACCAACACATGATGACGCTGCACTGAAACACACGGGGAAGAGAACAGAAACACTTCAATGCTGTGGACAAACACACAGACACACACACCCACAAACACCGAGACGACAGATGAGAAAAATCACGACACAGACACTGCCATCATTTATATGGAAATGAGCACCACTGTCCTCCACGCACTCTGCAGGAACAGAAAGGCGGAGCAAACTTCCCCTCACATCAGACGCGGTGTCAGACAAGGTGATTGAGAACGACAGGAAACTAAACGATACCTGACAAGACAGGACGCAACGAGGTGAAATAATCTTAGATGAGTGGGCGAGTGGAGATCAGCTGAAACCAAGGCCTATTTGTTGCAAAACTAAAGTTTCATCTAACTCTCCCAGTTATCTTGCAGAGGGTCCAGCTCTCCTACTGCTTTGTCGGGCTGCATTCCCTGAGAGGAGGACTCCGATTAACAACCTGCTGCTGCAATCATTCCTGACCAAGCTGACACACGTAACGCAGGATGACACCAAGGCGACAAGCAGCATCAACCTCACTCTGATATCCTGATGAGCAAGCGAAAAAACACAAGGAAGGGAAAGGAGAAAAGTTGCACATAGTGACAAGTTTTCAGGAACATGTAACACTCTGAATTCATCTCTGCCAGTCACTGTGCTGACAGGCACCAGGAGGATATTACCCTGCCTATATTACTGTAAAGTGCACTGTTGCTTGAGTTATCCTGTCATTGTAATGGTCTCTGTGAGTCACCGGTGCATCAGCAGGGACAACACACACACACACACGCGCACGCACGCACGCACACACGCACGCACGCACGCACGCACGCACGCACACACACACACACACACACACACACACACACACACACACACACACACACACACACACACACACACACACACACACACACACACACACACAGGTTGTACAGTGCATTTAGACACTAAGCACCAGTCAAGGGCTGGAGAACACATAGTCTTCCTGTTTGTTTCTCTCTGCAGCACCTGATTTCAAAGAGCAGCAGTGCATCAGTGCTGTTTTCCCTGAGTGACGTCCATGCATTTGTGTGTGTGTATGTCTGTGCCCATGAGTGTGTTTTTGTGCATTTTTGTAAGCTCAGCAGTCTATCACAGACTTCACAGAAGGCTGCTGAATATAAAACTATTCCCACTCCATCTGCCAGCGTAAGATCCATATATTTACGGGGTTGTCAATGGACAGAAAGATCTAAATGACAATGGTGAACCACACAGAAAGACAGACATTAGACTGGCAGATAAGACAATTAACTGGGGGACTAGATATTTGTATCATTTAATAGTCGAGTCACAGCAGGTCAGCTAAACATGCCAAAAGGGAAATTCGTCCACAGACAACATTTATGGAGTATGAAGTTACTAATTTGTACAAGAGAAAAGACTTAACAGTTATTTGGTTTTATTGTGAGCTCCTTCCTATTTACTATACAGTTGTAACAGATTACTATGGCTTTTGAGAAGGCATACTAGAAAATGAAAAGGAAATTATTAGCAAATTCCAGATCTATAAAATGAATCATTGTCACTGGATGAAATGTTTTTCAGATTTGATGCTTGTCTTAGTTATATCAAAGTAAAATGAGCTGAGTTTGAGCTTTTGAAGAATAAAGTCAGTGTCACTATCTGCTTTGGAAAACTGTGATGTGATATTTTCACTTTGACAGACAAAATGATTAACAATGATAAATGAAAATATTTGTGAGTTGCGGTGTTAAATACACACACAGATCAAACTCATTTCAAATGACTAATTTAACATTTGCCTCATACCCACCAAACTGAGACTGTCACCATTAGAAACCTGACACTCAAGCCTGCGCCTTGATTTCGACTAATTTGAGGCTTCACAGGTTCTGATCTTTGAGTCTGTTTCCTGTAAGCGCTTGCTTCCTGTGGCACTCTGCTGTGGCACACAACAAACACAGTGGGTGAGGAGGGGGAGGAAAAAGTAATTAAAAAATAAGGATGGCTGATGAAAACCAGCACTAACTGACTACACAATGTTGTGGGTCTTGTCACCAAATCGCTTTGTGCGTCTATGATGACACACTGGGCACTGACCAAAGTGCAGATGAGCAGTAGCCTCTTCCTGGCAAGTGGCAAGAAACTAAAATCCAATTAAAAATGATTTCCTGTGATGAAGATGCTGATTAATTGATACACTGAGCCAACTGCTCGCCCAGAGTGGTCTGCGAATTGCCCGAAAAAAAAAAAAAATCACCCATCTCCGCATCACTGCATTTTAAACGCTCTGACATCACTGGAGCCTTTCTGCACAGGGATTACACCAACATGCTTCATGCTGAACTTCTACTATCTCAATTTAAGGATTTTTACCACTCCATACATAATGCCAGGCACTATCTGTTCGGTTTAAGTAGCAGTGACAGGGTGTGATAAGACACAGCTGAGTTAAAAACCCTTATCTGGCCTACGAGCTGAATCCCATCTGCTCCTCTGCTCACACTGACTCATAACGCCGCTTATTAGTCCCTCTAGAGGGATAAAGCAGAGAAAGGGAGGGGTTTTTTTTTTTAAATGGGAGGGGGGGGAAGCAGGCAATAAAGACAGAAAGGAAACAGATTAGGAGGCAGAAAACTGAACAAGCAAAAGGAGAGAGAAAAATGCCATGGATGTACAATAGACCAGAAAAGGCATAATTTTCCACAGAAAATGTTAAGTACACTCACTTATGCTGAAAACTGCAGGTGTAATCAGCTAAAAATGTTTTTTTTATTACTTGCAGTGTCGTATGAAGTGTATTTATAGAAAGCATTACGAATTTTGATTTCAAAGTAAATCCCCATAAGCAGCTGAACTCTCAGTTTGTCATATACTAAGAGATAAATGCAGTTAAAATATAAGTTCAAGCATGCACAATGGAGAGAATTAAAGTTCCATCTCATGTTGAAGAGTCTGAGATACTGCGAGTGCTCTCAAAGAACCTGAAGTGTCCGTTGGTGTGGAAGCAGTGACGGCAGCTGAAATGTCAGTCGAGGAGATTTGAGCTGTCGGATGAAATAATAAAAATTAAGAGTGGGTTGATATGTGGAGGTCGAAGACAGCTGTAATTTCTATCGAAGCTTCAGTGTCAGAGATCTGAAAGACGCTGAGCTGTCAGCAAGTTCAAGAAAGAAGATGCAGAACAAGGGTGAGGACAGGAGACAAAACACTGCAGAGGAAGACAGGTGGAGAGGATGCATGAGACATACATGCTATGGGAGAACCACTGGGGTATGACAACAAGAAAAACTGCAGGTCAACACCGGGGCAAGTGGCGTGGAAGCAGCAGAAGAAGAAGAGATGGAAGAAGGGAAGCTGGTGAGCAGCCTGGCCTCCCATGGGGACCAGCTGGTCAGATCCAGCAGACAGATAAATGACCCCCTGTCACTGTCACAATGCATCGCCTCTCTATCCCTCCGTCTCTGTCCCCAATGAACACCCCTTCCCTTATCTCGACAGGTCATCCATCAACCCACAGACTCCACCCACCACCAATCCCCCCACACACACACACTTTTTTGCCCTTTTCTGGTTAGTAAACTACATGACCACATGACTACATTGACCCCTCTTCTTCGTGCCACCATTCATCTTGCTATTCAGATCCTCCTCTTGTCTCTTTCTCGGACTCTTCTCCCTGCTCATCATTTGCACTCCACCTCTACCTGCTCTTCTTTCCTCTCCTCCCCTCCCTGTTCTCACCATCTGCTCTCAATTTTCCACGTCCTTGTCATCTTACTCATCTTACCTGTGTAAAAAAAAAAAACCAAGACACAGCCACAGAGAGGATTGATGGCTCTCACTCGCTCCAGAAAAGACATAGCAATCCAGGTCAACTATTTACACCATCACCTTTCCATCTCCATAACACCTCCTGTGGCATTTATATTAGGAAATAAAGCATATTCCGGTTTCTCCAAACAGCCAGTGACGATAATTAGAAATTGATCATTTTGAATCAATGAAATCTGCTGTATTATATACAATTACAGTCTTTGACAGTGTAAGTTGTATAACTCATTGTCTTCCAGTCTGGGGGTCAGGACAAATATTAGTCAATCAAGAGAAAATTGATCTATGATTGACACATCATATGAATCATGTTTTAAGAAAGAAAAATCCAAGCAAACTTCTCAAATGTTGAAATTTCTGGTTTTAAATTGATTCATGCTGCTGTCATTTAATCTTTTATTGTGAAATACCTGCTAGTTCTATCACTTTGGGGTCTGAGAGTGAAACATCAGTCTTTGGTTTATTTTAGATTAGATTAGATTCGTTTTTGGTTGAGCTACTCACAAACTAGCAGGCAACGACTAGTTCAAATACAGATCTTAGTTATTCCTAAGAAACTGAATGGACATTGGTCATTACTCTCATATTCAAAGTATTCACAATACAGAGATGTAGTCAACTTTTCCATCCCATTGTGCGACACGGTAAGATCAGGTGTGACCCAGAGAGGCTACCCTGTTTAAATGAACACACACACACACACACACACACACACACACACACACAAGCTATACACGCAAATCCAGGTAACACTACACTCGGTGTGTCTGATGAAGGCTGTGAGAACTTCGGTTTACAAGAATAATACGAGAAACTAAAAGTAATCACGGGGAAGTCGTTGATCTCGGCGTGAACTGTAACTTTATACGCTCGATCAATGGTTGAAAATGTACCGGAGACACTTTTTGAGGCGAAGACTCTACTGCTCCAAATCCTGCGGGCAACTCATCCGGTGCCAACAGAGAAACACTCACCGAGCACAAACTCAGCCCGTGTCCAAACGGGACTCTTCTCCGAGGATTTCTCTACGAAGTAAGAAGAGCCGAGGTCTGTCGTCTCCTCTGCCGATGACAACAATGTTATTCCAGCGATGTTACATGTGTTCGGGCGACGGAGCGACGGCTTCTTTGTTGCAGCAACGAGCAGCCCCGCAGCTCCAGTGTCCGTTTACTCCGCACAGCGAGCGCTGATTGGTCCGTTCCACCACAACACACGTTCTACTCTAACGCTATTGGCTCAGACTCTCATGGTGCATTCACAGGCTGCACGTCAGTTTCGATTTATATTTTAGAGCAGTAGGAAGTTGATTCCAGCTCTGCTACTACCATGTGAAATGAAATGACACCTTAGCTGACAGGGCTTACCGCTGTTGCTACTAGGTTTACTTTTATTAAAGATAATAACTTTTAATGCTAATGACATTTTCTTATGTTTTTGACCAGCTCCTAGTCTAAAATACATGTGGCTGGAAACATGCTTCCAATTCTAAAATGTAAACCATGTTAATACCAAACATTATAAATGCCAAAATTTTATTTGGCAGAGAGCAGTCCCATAATATTATACTGCACATGTTCAAAAACAGCATTAAGCCATATTTGGGTGAACCTAAATACTTTCTATGCCTTTAATTTAGAATATCACTTATTGTTTATCTATAATTGGTAAACAAACTCTTATTGGCTAAAGAAATCTTCCTTGGCACTCACATGGGCAACTGCTCAACTTACTGGAACATATTATCAGTGGTGCCACCATGTGGTCAGATACAAAGCTTTAAAAGTCCCTATGTTTAGAGTTAGAAATATAATTTCATTTCTGCATCATTGAGCTGAGTATTTTTCCGGGGAGCGTTTAGCTGTCACTGCATTTTCTTCAGGAAATGCTTATTCTATTTCTTTAACTGATTTTATCGTCTAAAACTGACACTGAGTTTCAACCTCTTCCGGTGCTTGAACCTCAGCTAAATCTTCAACGGCTTTTGCCACTTTCACCTTAGCTGACAGTGACATTTCAGCTTCATTCAGTGCTTATGTAACTGTATTTCATTGCCTCTCCATCTTTAACTTGTGTCATTATTTCAATTATTTCAGTGGCAAATGTCCAGCAGCAGGCACGTTATTTCTTTCAGAAAATGTCACACTTGATTGTGTTGTGTCGCTGCCACATTGTCCAGGCTGTTCCTGAGAAAAACATTTTTGAAATCTCTAGGAGGCAGCTAAATAAACATATATATATAATGTTATTTTTATATTGACTTTATTATAACTATTAGGATTTGGGTTTTTTTTTAAACTCTCATCAATAAGCTATTATTACTTGTAGAATGCCAGATCGCACTTGAATCTATCTTTGTGTCAATCTCGGATTGTGTTTTGCAAAAAATTCAAATTCAGCTGATAAATAGAGGAGGTCAGTTGAGATACACAGCCACAAAAGTAATACACTCATCGGCTGTAAAAGGGTATTTTATTTAATTAAACCAGATCAAGGCCTACTTAATTTCCATTGAGCTGTAATGGGGTAGTGTGTATGTGTATATGTGTGGTGTTTGATCAATCCTAATAACTGCACTACAGAATCAATACAAACCTATGGCCATTTTTTAAAGACCAATGACCCCAATGATGATGGCACATACTCACATTCAGTGATTAGTTCTGCTGTATCCTGATGTTGCAGTGGTTAGTACAGTCCACTCACAGCAGGAGGCCGATGAGGCCTTTCTGTGGTTTGCATGTTCTCTCTGTGACTGAATAGGTTTCCTCTGGTTTTCTCCTACAGCACAAAAGCATGAGAATGAATGGTGTGTTTTTACATGTTGACCAACGACTGGCATGGTTTGGTGTGCCTTTCCTCACCACATTATGCAGGGAGTCAACATGTTGTGGCATCTGGGAAAAAACAGGTAGACATACAATAGTTGTACATAGTTTGGCAACACTGACAACATAAAATATATAAACATAATATTTAATGTAGTCTGTTGATCTTGCCAGCTCTTTCAGAAACCAGTGTATTAGTACAGCTAACCCAGCTAACCCACAACTTTGAGTGTGAATCAGAGAGGGTCAGCTTATTAAAAAATGAATTAGAAATATGTGAAAAGATTGACAGTTCATTCCTTGACCTTAATTATGTAAAACCATTGCTCGTTGGACAGTTTTCAATAATAGAAATGCAGCCAGTTATATTATTTGAAGTATTTCAAAAGCAGAGATTGTGTTGGATAATGAAAAGACATACAGTAAATGTGGGCTTACAAAGCATTTTTCAGATTCCATCCTACCATATTTCTTCAACAAGGACACCTACAACTGCTTTTCTCAAATGACCATTCATTGTTTATCAGATGATGAAGATCAGCATCACATCAGGTACCTTGTGTGCTGCACCACCTGTGTTTCTCCACCCGTGCCGCTACATGAGAAGCACAACCAAATGGAGCGTATCCAAACTGTCGACCTATGAGCCCTGCCAGATAAGTGTGCAAAACTGTGTGTGTGTGTGTGTGTGTAGGATCTCCTTTTCATAGCCAACTTGTTTAACTGATGGAAGTGTTAATTACGACATGTAACTACATTTTAGAAAAGAAGGCATTTAGCTCCTCCTGATGGTGCCAGTAGGTAGATACAGACTTTGTTCCACAACAGGTATAGTCATATTTTAGTTTGATGGATGAATATTTATTCATGGACTTTTTTTTTTTTATTTACTTTTGTGTTTAAAATGCAAACAAACACAAAATACATGAAGGACTGTGTGGGCAAACAAAACAAAAAACAAAACAGTCTTCCATGTTTCATTCAATGCTGCTTAATGTTGCATCATGCCCAAGCATATACAGGATAAGAATGTCGAACTGCATACAGACACTCAAATGAGCAGTAAAAAATAAAGTGAAATGTTTGCACTGTTTGTCCAGTTGTCTGTTCATGTCACATTTTAGTAATTTTGACCTCAAGAATTACTGCATGAAGCAAAGACAGAAAAGCTATTAGTGTTTGATAGGAAAGCAAAGACATTAATTAAAATCAATGGTTTAAGCACCAACAGCAACTGTGGATTAGCAACACAACAAAGGAGAAAAGAATCAATAGTTAATACAGTTACACCACCAAATTTTGTTTCTGAAATGATACTGCAACAAGGAGGGGAAAATGAGCACTGAAGAAACTCATACAGAATTTCACATTTTGTGAAAAACATTTTTTTTGAGGAAGAAATATCTTCGTCTACCATGTGAAATTAATGAACTGATCTCTTCAGGGAGAACATTTATTGTGTTAAATCCAACAGCCTTGTTTAGTAACAGATTAGTTTAGCAATTTCTGTCCCTTTCAGATTTGGTTTAACCATCCCAAGTCACTGTGGTACTCTGTGCAGTTTGCATTTCTTCAGCTCACACATTAACAACACATCCATCTTGATATCCAAAACATGTTGCTAAGAGAACCAAAAACAATCTGACAGAAAGCATGAAACAATGTAAACACCACAAATGACAGAAACATCTTAACTTTGCAAAATCAAACACTTTTTTTTTTTTTTTTTGTTAAACCAAAAACTGTAAACTGTAAGCAATGCTTCAGGACAAATACTTTCATGAAAGTATTTGTCCTGAAGCATTTGTTAACTTTCACATGAGCACAAATGTTTGTAAGACAGCTTACAGCAACAAACACAGGGTAAACACACAGAGAACTTTAGGAAAAGTCATTCAAGCAATAGCAATACAGTTCATGTTAAATGCAAAATACAGCATGATCATCATGGGTCTAAGAAAGAAATATACAATATGCATACACAGTATCTATATCATATAAACACATATGAACATCCTTCACAACTACTCTAAAACTCTAAACTGTACAATAAATCTGTTGTAAGAACAGTTTTGCAAAATACCACTCTGATATACAGTAACACTTTTTTTTTCTTTTACAATGTACAAGTTTAAACTGTCCAAACAGCAAAGCACAAGCCTTAAAAGGACACAAAAGTGCATGTTATCAGGTTGGATGGAAGCCACTGGAAGGAAGGACTGACAAGAGAGCGGGAATAAAAGTTCCCAGTATCGCACAGGAGCCTTTTCACACTCCCACCAGTGTCCTGCAGGATTAATAGTTAGTGGAGGGAAATTTGGAGCTGATATTTATTATACGGGGTTAGTTATACGATGAAAGTGACTAACATGAAAGTGCACACACACACGCACACACACACAAGCACGCACACACACACACGCACGCTATAGGGCGACGGTGAAACTCCATTAACACTCTCCCACTCCAGCGTGTCCTCGACCTGTCACATTAAATTCAAGTAGTGGTACTCTAATGTTAGATATGTAATACTGGTACCTTTTGGACAGTCACTCAGTTCACATTTTAAAAAGAACACACTGGTGTCATGTTTTAACACAAGATTTTAAAATCCTAAGCAGTGACTGAGTGCAGGAAGAACCTGGCCTTGTATGCAGATTGTATTTCAGTTTTAACAGAGAACCTGTCAGCGCTGAAGGCCAACTCAAGCCAAAGCTTGTGGCTGCCAGGCACTGAGTTGTAGAGGAATAAAACACTGAAGAAGGTCAGCTTCTCAATCTACCCTTATTAACATCAGCTATTGTCTTAGGCATGTGTCTGAGTGACAGCCCATCACGAGCTCATCATTGTTTTGATGTATTTGGCCAGTGAGTGTGCGCTGCTGTGCATGAACACCGGGCCACGTGGGGGTCGGCTGCAGTGTTCAGAGGGGAATGTTTGAAGCCGCGCTTTCTGTAGTGCAAAGAACAGGTGGCTTATGTGAATTGAAAGCAGGCTGACAGTTGTTTCAAATAAATACGGGTTTCTGACATACTCCCTTCAATGAATATTTGTTAACGGCCACTGAAATAATCATACAGTGTTCACATATGGAGCAAGTACAGACAAGTGCAGATGAATAGTTTAGAGTGTCGAGATTCTTGGATTATTGAAACTGACCTACATTTCAATGTCATCTTTCCTGTCAAGTTCAGCTGCCTCCAAGCATTCCCCTTACACAAAATCATCTCTATGAGTGAAAAAGGCTGTTTTTACTCTTCACTCAAAGAGAAGGAAACAAACTAAAAACCTTGTCTGTTAAGGCCACTGAAATGCGCTTCAATCTTTTTCTTCAGAGGTACAGTCTGTGTACAGTCAGTGCTCCCCATCTCTCCCTACCCATATTACACCCCCTCTGGAAACTGCACCCTCTATCTGCTCCAGCAGTCTAATAAAGGGAACTGGAGCTGGTGGTGCTGATACCATAAGGAGAGGGCCTTCGTCCTTCCTGTCCTTCATGTGTTTTCCATTTGTCCTTTCCTGGTCCACTAGAGTTTCTTCAATTTTCCTTTGGTTTCCATTTTTTCCTCGCTCTCCAAAGGGAATCCTTCTCAGTGATTTGTTGTCTCCTTCTTTAAACAGGAAGGAGACAAGCCTGGTGGGCTAACATCCAAGCAGGTAGACCACCACTTCATAGGTACACATCATGATGGCGGTGTTGGGGATCTGTCTGACAAGGTGGGTGGTTAGGCCGCGGTATAGAGCCCGGTACCCCTCCTCTCTGGGTACTGTAAGCAGGGTTTGGAAGAAGGAGCGGTACTTGCTGCCCTCTTCTCGTAGCCGTGTTCGGATCACCTCTGCAGTTTCAGAGCAGAGGAAGAACATATTGTTAGATACACTAATTGCCCCTATATGTTTGCCTATGGGTGTCTCCCTATGTCAAAATTGTCATATCCAACACCCTTAGGGTAATTTTTTTTAATGAAATTGATCCATCTCTTGGTATACCAACTGTCCTTCAACTGGCCTTATCACTGTATTGTCTACTCAGACCTCATACAGCTACACAAAATTGAGTAGTCCCCCTCTTCTGTGAAGGATTTCTTTCCTTATAACTGTAAAACTGCAGTGGAAATTGGTCTGGCCAGTTATTCAATGTTGTAAAAACAGAGAAACAAGCTCAAATTGAAGATTTGAACATAACAGTACAAATGTGGGAGAAATAGGCAAAGATAAAATGCCCCATTTTTACATCCCAGTATTTTATGGAGTCTTGATATTGCTAATGTTTGACAAGGTATTCCAGTTTTAATAAGCTACATTCAAGATTATGTGTTTACAAAAATGTCAAGACAATTATAAAGAGAAAACTAATAATAGTGTTTTCTTTTAAAAGTACAAGGCTGGTAATATACCACATTTTTATTATTGTCACCAAATGCCATGTAAGACCATAAGACCAAAATAACAAGCATTGTCTGATATTTCATTTTCATGTGTCACAGACCAACCTTGTCCATTAAAACCGCACTACCAGCCATGTTCCCTCAGTGCAGTGGACATGGGCACAGTAGCTGATTGTGAGTTGGTCCCTCCTATACTATACATATTTAGTAGCACAATTATATGTGATTTTTCACTTCTCTTTAAGTGATGTTTAATAAAAACTACAACACCCTACTGAAAATTACAAAATGAAAGTGATCTGTTTTCAGATATGGGATTTGTTAATAAGAAAAACACATCACATCCTTTGAGTGAGACAATAGATTACCATGAGGGTAGGCGATGGAGGTGGCGCAGGTCTTGGAAGTGGCTGCCGCAAGCATCATGCCTACAAAGTCTGAGGCATCTTTAACAGACTCCTCCTCTTCATCCATGCTAGCATGGGCCTTGGACTGCAGTAGTTTTCGCTTGATGCTCTCATAGATGACAAAATGGATAACAGTCTCAGATATGCCAGCATATGAAGCTGACATGCCCCTGTAGAAACCTCGCAGGCCGTCCATCTGGTACACCCGCCGTATGCACTCAAATGCATTCATTCGCCGCTCACCACGGTTTCTGGAATTACAAAGTTTTTTTAATCAAAGTGTAAGAACATTATTAGCATTCTTATTGCTCTTATTATTTTAGGAAAGCTAATAACCCATTCCACTGCAGCTTCAAGACTTATGATGTTAAGGCTATATTAACAGCTCCTTACCTAGAGTCCAGCTGCAGACGGGTCTTGACCAGCCAGATGGGATTGGTGGCTGTGATGGCGGTGAACCCTGGGAAATTCAGGAGGTCAGAGGTTCAGACAGATGCAGAGACACTTGGAAGAAGACAGTCTAACCATCTACACTAAATATTCAATAGGACAGTGAGCAAGCACTTCAGTAAACAGGATCATGTTGATGAGCTATATGTTAACACAGAATTGCTCTATAAATAAATTCAAGATCTGTTTATATTAATATTTTGGGGGAAAAACATTGAGTTACAAACATATGCATGCACTTTCATGTGCTATTCACACTGATCCTTTTCAAGTGAAATGCTACTCAAGGTGTATGTAAACCAAACAGCTCTCTTCCTGAAGCATCTAAAAACAGTGCATGAAGGCAGCACCTCTGAGCTGTGAGAGTTTTATTTTCTACATTTATTAACTCATCAGAATGTCTAACTGCAAACACTGGGAAATAAGGTCAAGCAGCAAAGTCATTTTAGGCTTTTGAGTGTAGCAGATTGTTATTATACTGTAGTCTGATTCATTTCTTTCAAATGCTAATGAGAGCTCTTGTAGTTGTAATGAAAATCATATGCAATTAGAGCATAAGCTCATCTCTAAGAGCTTACAGAGGCGGTCTGTTTTTGTTTTTTTTTTTTTAAATATAATTACACTTTCAATGTGCTTCGAAATACACAAGTGACTACTGCATTTTTGTTTTTGACAAGAAAATCTGCTATTACAGAATTTTAATTCAAAACACAGTGGGTTTGATTCTTAGTTTGGACAATGTTTTGAATGCTTCCCTTATTCATCATGTTTTTGTGTTAATTTTATGACACTGTGGGCAAGCTGGTGGCCTGATACTAGCCCCACAAGCCCAGCTACTACAGCAGAGAAAAACAAGACGGTTTCTGGAAGAGGTTCTTCAATTATTCAACAGGACTCAAGTGGAAAGTATCTGATGTAGAATTTAGTGGACCATTTAGTCCCTAATGGAACCTTTTTCTTTATTTCCATCTGCGTTCACAGCCAATCTCAGTGACACACTTTTTTTCAAACTTTTGTGCACAGTATATTAAGCAAATGTGTGTAAATATGTTCAGTTTGAGTTGTTTATAAGCGACAATACTATGTTGTGTTTTTCTTAAATAGAAACAGTAGACAATATGTAGATGCAAAAGTTTGATATGCAGAATGTGAAGTTAATCAGCACATTGTGTCATTATGACTGGACACAAAGTGCGATAAAAATTATGTATCAGAGAAATAGAGCATGGGCATTTGCAGAAAAGAGCTAAGACAAGGGCAAGACTATAAAGAGACCTGAGTCACATCTAATGTGTCAATGCAACAGAGCCCTATGTTAAGACATAGAGTGAAGAAGAGAGGATGACACAGGTCTGTTGAAGAGAGGAAGAGAAGAAAAAAAAAAGGAGAAGAAGAAAAAAGAGGGAAGTAGAAGGAAGTAGCGTCTATGGCGTGTACTCACGGGGGAGGGGCAAAGCTCCTCCAGCTCCTCCCCGCTGCAGTTAGTAGCCTGCAGATATGGGGGGCTCAGATGGCGGGGGTCTCCCACCCAATCACGCAGGGGTGAAAGCTTTACAGTAAAGCCCTAAAATAGACACAGGCTTTTCTGTACCACAGTCACACACAAGCAGCAGTCACATCCACCCCCAACCCCACCAACCTCCCCAACCCACTTTATGAACAGGGAGATGGAGAAGAACCAGGAGGCAAAGGACTGACCTCTCCAATCATTCCCCAAACTAACCCCATCTAAGTCCCATCCCTCTAATTTACTCTTATGTGTTGAGTTAAATGAAGAAGCCAAGCCAATCCAAAACTCCAGCTCCATCTCACCAGAGCAAAGTAAAACAACAAATACAAAGGTAGAAAATTAACTTGAGGTGGTGTTCTTCATAATTTTTATGAAGTCTATCAGTTTATATTCAACATATGTTAGAGAAAATACTAAATCAAAGGCTTATTAACGAAATGAGATAATAAAGAGGAAAAAAATAGAGAGGCAGGTGGAAATGCTAACCTTGTCGTTGTGTGCAAACAACTCCAAGCTGTGGACAATGCTAATGAAAGGAGTTAGGAAAACGTTTTCTAAATATATGATGATATAATACTGATGGTGAAATAACTCAGTTCCAAACACCTTTTGGGTCTAAAAATGATTCAGAAAAACTGGGAAAAATTTAAAAATAACATAAAAACTAGGGATGCACCAAATATACGGCCACCGAAAATTTTCGGTTTTCGGCCCGAAAGACTTTTATCACCGAAACATTACGGCCGAAATGTTGTGATGATGCAAACAGAAACCGCGACCTGCACGTGCTTGTCTGAAGCAACATGTCTGCGGTGTGAACGTATTTCAGTGTATCTGAGAAAGACCCACGGACAGCGATTTGCAAAACATGTAATGCCGAAATTTCAAGAGGGGGTGCATCTGCAAAGACTTTCTCCACGTCGGGTTTAATTTATCACCTGAAATCCAAACATTCCGATCGCTACTTCACTGCATTGTTGCAATGTGCTAAATAAATATTTGCATAATTTGTAACTGATTTATTCTTTGAAACTTTAATATTAATTTATGCAATTGCAATGCCTTGATTTTAGTAAAGTTAGTACACAACCATAGCCATAAATGCAATGGTACTAATAATTGGCATAATTTCTTTCGGTGTTTCGGTTTTCGGCCTTGGTTTCCTCTTTTTCGGTTTTTGGTTTCGGCCAAGAATTTTCATTTCGGTGCATCCCTAATAAAAATCTCTTTGCATGTAAAGTAAATTGTGTCATTGTGAAGGAGTTATTTTCAGAAAACACTTAAAATTCTAAAAAATATATACTTAAGATTCATAATAATGGAAAGTAAAACAGAGATAATTAAAATTGCTAACACTATAGTCAACTTATTACCAAGGTCATGTTAATAGGATGAATTGTGCAGACTGACAACTAGCATAGAGAAAAAAATCTGCACATTAAAAATGTTTATTTTATCACAAGTTTTTCCTTTGAACCACTAATGTACACAGAAACATAGATTGAAGGGAGCTTTGTTTACCACATGTATTCATATAAGCCTAAGAAGACAAGCAAGATGTTAACAAAAGTCTGTGACGCAGCATCAAGTAACAAATATCACTGGTAAAGGAAGTCAACCTGACCTGTTTGGAATTTAGATAAGGCATTAAGCAGATAGCTGTGCAGCCCTACAGAGGGTAAGCCCATGATGTGAACTTATGGGAAGATCTGCGTATTGTGCATTATGAGCTTTCTATCCGCACATACAAATCCTCCACAGAGAAGTTGGGCCTATACTCAAGCATTCTTTAGATTAAATGCTGGGAGGGAAAATAAGTCTTAAATGAAGGAGTGGGACTCGCCGAGTGCAAGGAGGCCCACAGATTCATAGTAGGGAGGGCATGGGAGACAGTGACTCCACAAAATTTCTTTACAAAACTGGAAACAATTATCCATCATCCATGTAAAATGTAGTTATTCAGTCCATACGGCTTTCTCAAATCTGCTCTGCTCTTTCTCAGGACTGACACACTAGGGGGATATAATATGGAAATGTGCGTATCTGAAAGACAATGAGACATCTGTGTAGTTCCAGCACATGTGGCTTATGGGCAAAGGTCTTGTTATTTATCCTAGCCTGTATATATCCATGCTGATGAAGAAATGTAATATGAAGAAAATACTATCCTCAAAGCTTTTTGTATCAAAGGCTCCTGGTCCTCTTCTGTAAGTTGTTTTAAGTTTATATAACATAACTATTACCTGTGTCTGCACTTCAGTTTATCCACATTAATTTGTACTTTTTAACTTGGTGGCAGTATTATTGAGAGAAAACAGTTAAGGATGTTTAACTGATTTTAAAAAGGGAAATAATGTCAAAATAGTGGATGTTGAACTGATACCAGTTTTCCTTGAAAAGAAATACTGAGGCAGTCATGAGGCATGATGACAAAATACAAAATGGAGCACATCGATCACAATCTCCTGTAGCAGTGACAAGGTTAGCATTTCTTCTGTGCTGACAACATAAAATCCACAGTTATGTGTCATTACTTTAACTTTACCATGTTGATGGAGCAGAACAACAGGCTACGAGGAAGTGGGGAGTTGTGTGTCAAGACTAAGCAAGAACATAACCTTATGAGAGCCTAAAACTACAAACCAGCAGCAAACACATTGCCATAAGCAATGGTATTATCATTACAAATGTTTATCGTGAATTTTCTAATATTAATATAAAAATCACCATGGTTTTCATCATACCAGTGTAAAGAAATGGGGTGCTACCTGACGTGTCCGCCCGAGTGCCAGGGGCCCCGGTTGACCTTTGAGGACCGTGCTCTCTCCTCTATACACACAGAGCAAAGAAGGGGGCCCAGACCACACTGTTTAAGTAACAACTGGGATGTTAAACCATTTACAGAGTCCTCAGGAGAGGCCTCAAAATGAAAGAATAAAACGAGGAGAAGAAGGGGAAGAAGAACATAATGGAGGGAATGAGGGACAATGGGGCTAGGGGAAGAGGAAAGCACAACCTAAACTTTGAGGACCATGAAGCTTTGTTCTTTTTTAATAGCGTGGTTGTCAAATTAATGCCATCAGTGGCACATTACAGCCTGAAACTGTCTGGCTGCTGCATCTCTTCTGGCTTTAGTGATTACATTTCTGACAGTGCTAACATAAGAGTTTATCTCCTCTGTTATACATGGCTTGTTTACGCCACCACGAAGAGACAAGATACTGGTCTGTCTGGGTGGGTGAGTGTATTTACAGAAACGGCATACTCACAAAAAGTAGGGACTGGACCTCTTATCTAGTTTTGTTAAATGCCAGATGAGACATTAATACTTTATTTTGAAACAATTTGGTTGTTGAAATAACATTATGGATAAATGTATTTTTAATGGCCTGGTCTCACAGTAAACAGAATGAGGCTGGTGTCAGGTCAAGGTCAGTTTGATCCTGAGAGTCTTAAATTGTGCTTTCTGATCAAAACCCTGTTTTTTATATTTAATATTGTTATACATATAATAGCAATTATAAGTTGTCTTTAGCATGCTTTGGGTATTCACAAGTTTTCAAATTTGTGAAGATCTAACCAACTCACACATGTATATGGAAAGGGGGGATGGGGGGGTTGAATGTGAAGAAAATAAAGTGAAACTTTGGGATACCTCAAATAGTGAGAAAAGATGAGGAGATAAATTAAAACTGTCTGATGATGACAAACTGAATAATTTTTTAATATGTTTTTCTTTTTCCAATAAAACCCATCAGTGATTTACACTACCCAGGCAGACTGACAGACAAACAGGCAGATTATACCAGACAGCGCCAGACAGAAGGGAGGGGTAGAAGGAGCCATCGTTACCTGCCATACCAGCTGACACCATGTGCACCTGGGTAGAGTCTGGCTCCAGCACCCCATTCAGCTTTTCCTTGGCTGTTGAATAGGCTGCAAAGTAGATCGCCCTGTGGCAAAAAGCACAATGAGGTACAAAAAAAAAAAAAAAAAAAAGACTATTAAGGAATAAAAGCACTAAAAATGAATGATCATCATTCATAATGACACCATTAAAATGTAAAAAGGAGCATTAAATGTTAAATTAACAACTTCAAACATATTTAGATATGAAAATGTTATTACAATTGCCTGAAATAAACCTATCTGATTTGCACATGAGGGCATCCATCAGGATAGAGTTAAGCCCAGCTAATATGCCATAGAAAAAGCACACCAGTGAGAGGAGTTTCTGTGCCTGTGCCTCTCAGTCTAATGCCAGGCTTCTGTAGGAGCTTTATCTCCCATGATTCTCGCTGCTCCTCACTAAATAAAAATCACAGGATTTAGTCAACATTTCTGCTGAGGTGGATTAAACCAAATGACCTCTCTTTCCTATCCCTGTTCTGAATTGAGGGCTTGAATCCACAACATGGTCATGTTGTTCTGCAGATAAAATATGTGGCTGGGTCACAGTGTTTATATGCAGCTCTCATATGTAATGAGAGATGTTGCTGGTGCAAGCTGTTTGCATTCATTAGCACACGTGTTGCTAATGAATGCAAACAGCATGTGCAGTGGACAGTGCTCTCATTAGCATCAAAAGATTTTTTTATGGGTTTACATTTAGCCTTTTCCCTCTTTACTCCTCAAGATATGCTCAAATTGGTATGTCTGTCTGAGTGCCAAAGTGCATGCATGTCTTTCTTATGCTAGTTGTGCACCTCTGACAAAAAAAAAAAATATGCATATGCATATTTTAACAAGTATACAGTTCACAAGTGTAATAAAACTTCAGTGAAGTGGTGGGACAATTATATATAATAAATTAAATTTGACACTACAAAAACAAAGGAATATTGGAAAGCAGTATTCAAGTACTACATAAAACAGCAAGAAGGTCCATATGTTGTCAGTTATAGCACAGTTTTTTATAACTGTCATAAGTAGAAAAGGTGGAAAAGTCCAAGGCACTGACAAAAATATGCATACTCACACTCCCAGAAGGGTATTATTACCTGAGTCTGAGCCACACAGAGTGAAACAGCATATATAATAAAAGACCCAGAGGACAGAACAGTTTTGAATTAATACAAGCAATGTTATCAAACATGGCAGGAGAGACAGAGCAAGAGAATATGAGTAAGGCAAGAATGACTCAGATAGAGAGACAGACACCACAACGAACCAAAGGGAAGAGAATGACGATGGCCATGTGATGTAAAGTAGACAGATCAGGGAGGGGGATTAGACACAAAGGGTCTCAGTATAGAAACTCCACTGTAATAACACACAACAGTCACATGACAAGACCCAGTCTCATCTGCTGCATTCGTTTCAGTAAGACTTTAACTGACTGGCTCCAAGCTGTTACATAACGCTAACCAGCTAACCTTAAAAAAAAAAAAAAAAAGAGGGAACTCGCTCATTTCCGCAAGGATTTGAATCATAAACTTCGCATTTGTTCTTTGCATTTCTGTCAGTTCATTCTTGTTTGTGACCTCAAAGTAATGGTGCAAACCAAAGCTCTGAATGAGCTGGATACTTAAAAAAAGGATATCTAATAGAAGCAAATACATTTCTCAACAAAAATGGGTGCCCAAGTTTCAAATAATGTGTAAAGTAAATGATGCTGAAATTCCTTTGTTCTTTGACAAAGTTTCATGGTAGTGCTGATAACTGTGCTCCAACCTGACGGCTTTTTATAAGCATTACAGATTTCAGTGAATAAGACTGTGTCAGATATACAGGTGTAGGTGGCTTCCTTTCTTTTACGTTTGGCTTTATTACCTTTTTCAGCAGATCTTTTTGGCATCACTTAAGACACCCTTGCCATAACGGCTAAAGTATGTAGGGAAAACATACAACACACCCACAGTTCCGTATATATGTACATACCTGGAAGGTGCCACACCTATGAGGTTGGGTCCCAGTCCTCTGAAGAGTGAACGGGGTCCCTCTCTTTCCAGAATTAACCTGGAAAAAACAGAAATTTTTTTCATTAAACATTTTACCTAATGTATTAGTTGCACAGTGCATTTCCATTAGGCAAATAATCAGATGCCTGGCTGGATGACTGGACAGAAGGATGCCTTGGTTATGCATGCAGATGTTGACTTAGCCAGACTTAACAGGCACTTTACTTACTAAATTGGACACACAGAGCGTGTGTGTGTGTTTGCAAGGGTTCAGTCTATAGGTCCAGAGGGTGCACATGTAGATTCAGCCTAACTATTTCTTCATTGCCTTTTAATTCAGAATGTGTACCAATAAAGTGCAAGCGTTTCTGCTTGCAGTGTTTTTCATTTTAATTTAAGTCTTGGTATTACAATCACAATAATAAGCATGATCGTTTATGAAATAAGACAACAGTTTTATATAATGAAAAATACAATGGAAGCCCACAAAAAGATCAGAGACAGCATTCAGTTTGGCATATCTGTTTGGAGCTAAATTTGTATCTGATGAGGGCACTGTAAACAAATGGACCAGTAAATTATAACTCCTTGGGCATTCTTCCAGGGCCTGACATTGTGCACAGGGTCCTGTCAACATACTTGAAGTCCCAAAATAAATCACATGCCCTTGCAGCAGTAGTGTTTATAGTGATGGATCCATGATAGCTATGTTTGTTTTCTGTTGTCACCCAAGCTGATCTGTCTCTAACCTAACCCAGTTTCCTCATTCAGAATGAGCATGGCTTGTAGTTCACCTCGCTATGTTGCACATTTTTATGTAAACTGTGATAGAAAGTATATTCTAAGAGAATCACCAAGTAAACAAAAAAAAAGTAAGAAAAAGAAAAGAAATTGGGGAGGATAAGATAATAAAATTGACCTTTCGGGTAGATTAGAGTAGATTAAATTCCAGGTGTTCAGATTTGCACTGTTCCACACCACCAAACAAGAAATAGCACCGATCTTGGAGCACCTATATATTTTGTTCAGCATGTGGATTTGAGGACTGTGCCTTTTGTACTCTGGCTGTGGGATTTTGCCACATCTGTTCATAGAGATGTAGCTGAATACTACCACTCAAAATAAATTTGCAGTACATGATATACACTCACGAACACAGAGGTAAACCTTAACACACTATTGTGTAACGGCAGTGTCCAGTTTCTGCTAGTGGCTGTTTATCTCAAGGACAAGACAGGAACATGGTTTGTGTCACCACAAGAACAATTTTGAGCCCATAACAATGCTCAGATTAGCTGCAATCTCTAAAAAGAGAGCATGAGTCCAGTGCCCAAGGAAATCATTAACAGCATTCATGAGGCAGGCAAGCCGAGAAAGCCAACAATCCTGAACGCACATTGTTTTAGCTTTACAGGTAAGAAAATTAGGTTAACCTGCTGATAAATGAGCACTTGTAGATTGGCATTTTGCCTACACATACTAGCAAATCTAAACTTCATGGTTCAAGCACACATTTAAAAAAAAAAAAAAAAAAAAAAGTATTTCTGACATATGGCACAAAACACAAGGATTATCCAAGAATCACAATTTGCTAAATGATAAATTCAAGCATAATTCAAGCAGTGGAAAATTCAAACACACCAGCCTATGCATTATGCAGTATGTTTAACCCTGCGTGACATGCTCTGTGACGGTCACAGAAATAGGTTACCAGAGAACAGAAGTAGAGCCCTGTAGCCACGTTGAATATTTACTTCACTATTAATCCCTCAGTGTCCAACATTTATTACAAGTATCCAGCCACAGTGGCTTTAAGTAGGTTCCAACTAAACATCTAACCAATGTCAAATTCCCCTACATTCTCACTTCTCACCTCTTTGGTAATTTTCCACTATACCTACAAGAAAGGACATATGACATATCATGTTGCAGGAAAAAGGAACAATTTATTATGAATTTCTTATACCCAATTCCCAGTAGTTGTTTAGAGAAAGTACCCAAACCAGTCTCAGGGTTTTGAGGTCAGAATGATTCTTTAAACACCTATTTTTGGGCTCCAGCTGCAACTAATAGGAATACATATATCGCTGGGTTTTTATGCATTGCTCAAGACTTGGTGGTGGATTCTCCTGTTCCCTAACAACTGAACAAGAAGGGTGCTAAACCTGTAGCAGCATGTTGACAGGCTTCACACCAGTTCAGCACATATCCCCAAATTGTTTGAGCAAATGGAGAAACACATACTATAATGATGACATCTAAATCCATAATTAAGAGGATCTTTTGCCATTTTAAGCTGTTAGTTATGGTGACATAAGTCAAAGAATCAACTGCATATCTGTTGGCAGATAGTGTAAAATCTAAATTTACAGGAAGAGCAGATTGACACAGAGCACGCAAACAGCCTGTTTCATTGTTACCGTGGAATCCCTTTAAATATAGTCAAATTTAACACAACACAAATCATGAATTTGCCTTAAGGGTTCATTTTGCTTTAATAGGCTGGAGATTATCATAGATTAATTCTGCAGTGTTTGGTCATCACCAGCCAATGGATACATTCACCAAATGACATGGACGCTTGCTGTGACAACAAACACAGACTGTCTACGGTAAGGAATCAGGGTTTAACTTAAATAGAATAAATGCTAATTTTCCCCCTGGCTGACATATTATCAAAGCAGATATACCTTTGTATTTTGTACTACTGATTTAAATTTTGTGATAACATTTTATGTACTGTAAATATTACCTCATTTTAAATAATATTAGGTGTATTATACTTACCATGAGCTGACTATGCAAACACTAACAGTTTGGATGTTAAAATATAAACTTCAGCTGTTTTATACAAACAGAATTATTGAAAAAGCTAAGATGCTACTAAGAAATAATTTCAGTGACAACAGTGACGCTTAATGACAATATTCCAAAACTCCAGACAATATTTCTATTAAAATAAAAGCTGATAATTTCATATATGTTGCCAAGATACCAATATGCTCTTATAGTAAAATCATAGCTAACCATAAAAAGTATCCCTAATAAAGTATAATTAATATTCAGCATCATTCTCCTTACTTGAGACAGTGCAGAGGCCCTGGTGCAGCAACACGGGCCACACTCCCTCCATTGACGGTGCTGAGCTGGACTTCAGAGATGTAGAGAGTGATGGAGGAGGACTGTAGTCTGGTTTTCACCACCTCCAGAGGACAAGTTAAAATAGCACCCACTGTGCCTCCACACCTAGGAAGGGAATAGGAAAGTGGTAAAGAAAGAAAGGGTGCATAAACAAAATAGTAGAAGAAAGGGACAGAAATTGAGCAAAAAATGACAGATAAAAATACAAATATGTTAATAACTACAAAAGGCTTTATATATCCTAAACAGCATTTGTGTTATAGCTTTCTTTGTGTTTGGTCCTCTGCCCTTTATTGGTTTTGATATATCTACTGCCATTGGGGTGTATGATTAATGAATTATCATTTCATTGTTATGCAGATTACCTGCATTTTACATATTGCACAATTAATCATAAGTTGCTACTATTTGTCTTTAAGTCTGAAAATGGTCTAAAACCTACTAAAACAACTCCTTTCTTTCCATAATGCAAATATGGTGTTAAGAGCAAGTAGCCCAAGCTGTGGAACTCCTTACCATTGGAACTGCATATTATTATGGACTTGGGCGTTTTTAAATCTAAGCTAAAAGCCCATTAGTTTAACATTGTGCTTTAACATTGTGATTATACCAGGGTGGTGACATTATGTGTACTTTTACCCCTGATTTTTATCATTGCCATCTATTTTATTACCTTTATTCTGTATTTCAATTGTATTTTTCTTGTTTTGTCCTTATATTGTTCAGTGTTTTGGGCAACTTTGATTATGTTAAAATGATAGCTACATAAATAAATATTCAGTTAAGTTGAGGATAAGGTATCTTAGATCTTATCTTAAATTAGACTGTTGTCTAACTACCTGGGTGAACTCACACACACATACAATGTAAATAAAGGCATAACCGCTTACAAATTTACAAAAGAAACATGTGACTATGTTACCTAGACTTTGACTGCTACTCTATTGAAGCCACCATGTAAACAAACTGAAGCTGATCCAATTTGAATTACTTTCACCCTCATTATCTAAAAATATAATGGCTAGACCTCAGTCAAATATCACTGAAAGATCAATTGCCCTGATGTGGTGTAATATACTATTTATATAAAGCCAATGATACTCATCATTTGAAAAAAAATGTTCTGTCCATGTGCCACACATGCACAGTAGTTGATCCTCTTTGCTTTCACCAAAGGCTCAGTGCTTTTCATGATAGGATTCGTATAGACGAGCCTTCACAGTCAAACCACCACAAAGCCACAAAATACTTGTTTATTATCATGGTGGGGAAAAAATATACAAACATTATGTAGCTCAGGTAACGTGAACACTAGTTGTGGCTGTTGGCAGTGAATTAATCTAGTTGCAGTCTCTTTAGCGAAGCCCCAGCTATATTTACCTTTTAGAAGGCCAACCCACATTCATACTCACAGGCAGAGGTGACCTTTAGCCTACTTTCAGAGCTATGCTGACTGCTAGTGTGTAGCTCACAGTGGCTGTGAGAGGAAAAACTGTGCTGAGGCTTTCAGAAGGTTTTGGGGGAGAGCAAGAGTAATTCTGCTTACTCAGGCTAACAATCCAACTTTAGTTGTTTTCAAATTTTGAGTATGTGACAAGAGATACCAGAACAGTTACCATATCTGAAAGTCAACAGTTTGGTGCAGAGATGAAAGAACGGGTAAAAGAGGCAGAGAAACCAAAGACAGTGGATTAAAAACAGGCAGCCATAATGTTACTGGGTCAATAAACTTCTAAGCTGTACATGTGTTTAGATTTTCTCTGATGAACAACTTAAGTCTGTCTGTATCGCTGTAAAAACTAACCCCTGCTAGCTATTGTATGGCCTTCAGGTTTAGCATGTTAACCTAAAGCAGTCATACTTCATTATCCTTACGTTGTGACCTCGTCGTGTTTTCAGAAGTATCACTTCACTTAAAATTACTTTCCATCTACATTTTTCAAGTGTTACGCAATCCAACCGCCCTCAAAAAATGATGTGATTTCAACTTGATAATATGAAGAAAGGAAGTGTAGAGAATAATCAGTTTTGTTTTACTGTTTTCTTTTCTTTTCTTTAACTAATCTCTTGAGTTGTTAAAATGGTAAAAGTTCTGGAGAAATTGAGTGATTCCTGCTGTGGATCTAACAAAATCTTGTCACGTTACCCGGAGAAAGCCATAATGAGCCCGGAAATTAATTTAGTTTGGCTTCAAAATAAAGGCGTTAAATATTGAACAGAACTCGATATAAATATACAAAGAATCTGGACTGAAATGCTCAGGTGAGAAAAAGGAGCCACATAGAAGTTCAAAAGCACCATCTAATTCACATTCTTGTTAATATTCCTCGGGGAAAATAAATATTTTGAAATATTTACAGGAAGTTTAATTTGACACTGGCGTAACAGACTAGCCGGTTTATAACGTTAGCACATGCACGCGCTGCTTAGAAAAACGGCCCTGCCTGGCTACCGTTAGCTGGATAAACCAGACGACCACTCACATTTCAACGTCGTGCACGTAAATTTAAAAACAAACCTGATATCTAAATTAAATGCACTGTCTGACTTACCCTCCAGCGAATAAATGAACCAGGGTGTCCCTTTGGCTCATTATTTAGCATGCTCTGCCAAGCAGCGCACCTCGGGGCTGCGGCAGGGGGTCCAACACGGGCTTTGAATCCCGTCCTTCACCGCTGGTTTCTGCCTGCGAGGGGATAAGCACCTCGGCGGACGAACGACGTCGGTGATGAACCAGCGATGGGGCGAGTCTCCGGTGATTCAGACTGCAGTGGGCCGACAAACCCCCTCTGTGTCTCTCAGCGTGCTCAGCTTCCCTCTCTAGTAAATAAAAAGATAGCTTCTTATTTTCAGCCAAACACACCGGTGAGCTACGTACTCACCAGATTAACTGCAGGCAGAACAATATCTCTAACTAAAGGTTTTGTGACACATCCACGCGTCTGTCTTGATTTTCTACTCTGTTCATTGCGGAGCAACGACGCGGAAGGAGGCAGAGCTTCATAGTATTTACTGAGCAATCATAGGCTGCAAAACAGGCGCTCCTATTGGTCAGCCGCCTCCATGACGTCACTTTCACTGTCTTGATCATGCCGTGTTCACATGTTCAGCATTGATTGAATCAAACCCCTATTATGTTTATGCTCAAGCTATACGAAAATGCGTTTCCTACACTATCTCCCTGACCAGATGGAAGCTATTTGCCAGTAGTTAACAACAGCACATTTCTCTGTGGACGCTAAAGTAGCTGTCCTTTTAACAGGCTAACTTTAGTTGTATGAACTATTGGAATAAGGCGAAGGACTTGGTGTTGGCATCTGTGCAATGAAGTCTATTGATATGTCATGTAGTTTTAACTTGGTGCCCACATTTAGCAGCAGCGTAAGTCAGCGTTAAGTCACTGTGTATAGATAGATAGATAGATAGATAGATAGATGGATAGAGACAAAAAAAAAAAAAGAAAATCAGGTGACCGCACTAAATTAATGATTCTGTAATGAAGATTTGAATGGGTGTGCATCCACTTTTCACATGTCAAGATTAGCAATATCATGTCCTGCATTAGAGAGGATATATATTGTCTTGTGACATGAGGATGGTACTGAAGGAGTGATCTCGTGAAAGATGAATGGTTGGCATGCCTCTTATTACACACCCAAACTAAACGAAAATGAAATACCCTAAAACTACAGTAAGAATTTTACTGAGCATCAGGTAACAGTCCAGAACAACAAAAATAAACACAGGGTTTAACACAGAATAGTCCATGATAAAAATCTGTGAATACTTTGATTTTGTTTGGTATTTCAGGGGATGTGAAATAAATTATGAATTGTATTGAGAGAAAGGCAAAACGGCTAAGTCAGTATCTTCCTCAGAAGAGAGCATCACAACATTTAACTGAATTATTGCTCACGAGGACTCCTGCTAACAGTTTCAAGGATCACAAGATGGAAATGGAGCAAATCAGTTACACTTATTGAACCCAAGGTGCTGTGAATAAGTTACGCAATCCGTCTGTTTCTATTTGTCTGTCTCATGCTCTTGGGGTGTTACTCTCCCTTTCTGTCTGCGGTGCTTGAGATAATTGATAAATACAGCTGTTATGTTATAGCACCATATATAGCACTGCAAAACATCTGCACATCTGACAAAATACATTGAGCAGGTTTCTGTACTTGACCAAGTAAATGAAGAGGGAAAAACAATACAACTAAAGAAATAATATATAAAATATCTACTATATATTTACAAGATAAATACATTTGAAGCAGGTATATACACAAATTAAGTTACAAAATTAGAATGACTACAGTAACAAACACATTGTCACAGTTGACTCCAAGTTCCAAACCTCCTCGATCAGCCTCAGTAACTGTTACCTTTATGACAGCATGCTGAAACACAACACAGACACACACACACACACAGATTACCTGAGTAATACAGCAAAATATTTAACAAATGCATTATTATTTAAAGGTTATATTATTTTCTAATGGCAGATATGTGTAAAACCATTTAACAGCTCAAATATGCCAAATGTGCAGTGTGTGTAAATAAACCGTGTAGTTGCATTTCTGTGTGTGTGTCAAAGTCCACTAACACGTCTCATGACATCCCACACATCCAGAATAGTAGTCTCTCCTAACTTCAGTTGGACTTTGACAAAACAGAGGGGTGGGATACCTAATGATAGAGGCTGGCATGTGTGCTGATCCTCATTCTCAGTACCTCACACAGATCACACTCACCACGAGTGGATCCCTTCCTTATCAGTGTTTGGGTTCAAAGGGAATGCAAAGGTAGCGATAGGGGGGTCAGGTAAAGTGGGGTGATGCATGACAAAAATAGATACTGTTTAACTAATGGTTAAAAATTACATTCAGGGGTTACTATTTCAGGTTACCCAAAAGGTCATTTTAGAATTCATGATGGGGTGAAATATAAAAATAACATGGGCTGGTAGTGATTGTGTGTTTTTACATAATGCATAATTAGACTTGATTTATTTATTTATTTATTGATACAAAATTGAGGGAAAAAAACATGAAGCTGGGCTTCATGAAACAGAGCTCTGTCTGAGCATTGCATTGACTGAGCGGTCAAGTGGACTTTTCAGATGTTTGATCTTTTAGGTTTACATGTCACTAAGTTTTTCTGTGACTGACTGATGATAAAAACAGCTAATCATAATAAAGTTATTGATCTAAGTCACCACAGGCAGGGCAGGGAGGACACAAATGCAGACTTGCAAGTAGGTCATTGCAGTGAAGTAACTTCAATAATTAACATGACAGAGGGTTACAAGTAGGTCGGTTGGCAGGCAGGCACAGGAGCACTAGGTGACAGGCAAAAGTCAAAACCCAAGGAATAGGCAGGAGGTCAAAAAGAGAAAGTAAACAGGCTGGAACTCTACTGGTGTGGTAGGATCTGAAGTTGGCTTAAAGTAGTGTATTTGTATTTTAGTGTATGGGTAGTTTAGGGAGTAGGGTTCAAAAGACCTTTGGGCAACAGTGTTCACTGTATGAAAATGGCACCAGGATTTCACATAGGCCTCTTCACAATAAATCTCCGCCACAATATATAAATTCCTGCCTAAGCCTTCAATACAATCATTCACAGAAGGAACGTTCATCATTTTTCTAAAAACCAGGTACTGCTAGCTCCATCTTTTTCACCAGGCTTGGGACCACCAATGAGGTGGGAGGGGAAGGCCTTGGTTCAAACCCGGAAACATCCTGCTGAGGGGCAACAGTACTAACCAATGTGCAGTCACACCTCTATATGAGAATTAATATCAAAAATATATATAAAAAAAACAAAAAAAACAAAAAAAACATAATGAATAAAAAAACAACAATAAATTAGAAGTTTGACCCTGGAACAAGCTAGATGCATGCCCTGCAGACCTGCAACCTAAACAGCAATACATGTTGTTTGTCCCTGCCTTTGAATATGAGCTAAAGAAGTGTGCAGTGCCATACTCAGCATACCAGGACTGAAACAATCATGTAGCTACTGAACTATCACAGACTCATTAGGTTTAGGCACAAACACTACTTAGTTAGATTATCACAGTTTAGGTCAAAATATTTAGTGCTTACTTCATTACAGGACTTGATCATGATTACATTAATAAGCACGTTAAGTTTCTGAAACATTACTGGATTAAACAAAAAGACATTTTCCAATGTCATTGGTACTAATGCATAATAAATACAAGGCCATGCACAAACCATCATCTCACATGACCCTCAAACACATCAACATCAGGCCATGAATGAGAGCAGGAAAGGTATGGCAGTTTTAAACTACAAAGTAACTACAAAGTGAAGCTGTCACATAAATGTGGAATTGCAAGATAGCCTAAACGGAAAAAGGTCAAATATAAGTACCTCAAAATTGTACTTAGATGCAGTACTTGAGTAAATATAGTGTCACTTTCTACTGCTGCTGTGTCCTAAACCAGAAGACATCAACTATCTTCATATAAATGAAGCCAAAGCGGTAAGATTGAAACCACGAAAACCCATAGATAAATTACTTAACAGCACCTAAGGGGCCCAGAGGTTCAGAACCCTGGGCCAGAGCATCTGTTTGACCCGACTATGAAGTTTTCTTTTTAAAAAAAATCAACCATACAACTACAGAAACACACAAATCTAACACATTAAAACACGTTAAAACACAAAAACAGACTAAATGATCACACAGCAACGACTCCACAAACAGACACAAAAAACCAAAAACAGACAAAAAAAAGGAAAAAAAAGGAGAAATGCAACTTGAATCCAAAACATAATCGTTTATAGTTATTAAGTGCCTCTTTCAGTGTATCTCTTGGTGCCCACGGGCTCACTATCATAATCCATTCATGCAGAAACCTTCAGTATATTAAAACTGTCACTACTGTATTGTGTTTAATGACTGCACATTTTAAATTGAATCACATTTGTCCAGGAACCCTAGAGTCTCTTGTCTTGCACCCATGGACTCCACCTTCAGAAGATCTTTCCCCTGCCCACCAAGCTGACAGGACTGACTAAATGCTGCCACCTAGCTGTTTGCCTCACTATAGCTTTTCCTAGCTGGAGGGTAGTTGCCGTTTCCTTGTCAAAATCAAAGCGATACTGACAGTAATGTGAAACAGAAACGATTTGCAAACCGATATCACACAACGTAAGAGGGAACTGTTTTGTTGTGCGCTGCATTCATACCCCCTAGTAATCTGCTGTAGTACACTGTTATAACTGCGCTGTGTTAGTAGAGATGAAAATGTTAGGACTATGGAAATGTTAGGATTATGCAAATGTTAGGATTGTATACACATTAGCACATAATCTGTCATTTTGTTGACGGCTTTGTTTTGGTTTACTTCAAGGTTTACTTCATTAAATGATTAATTGGACAAACGGGATAATAATACACTATGTTTTTACTTGAATCCCTCGCTTACTCATCTCCACACTCTCACACGTTGTTCCGACCAGTATACTATAGTCGTATCTGACATTTTGAAAAGGGGTTTTGTGTATAATACGGTCGTTAATCCGTTATTACCAGTGACCGTGAAGGCAGCACTGTGTCACATGACCAGTGCACAGCTGAGGTAGGTTTGTCTGCTGCTAACCAGTTAGCTGCGTCTGGCCCCGCAGACACAAGCCGCCCTTTTTTCCACCTTTTCCGACGAAATCACCCGAGGGCGACAAACTAGCGGCCATGGAGACGTTACAGCGCATGTGGTGGTCTTCTGTCGCCCGTCGTGTGGTCAGCTTCTGGGTAGATGTCAATGTCATAGTCTGTAGCTAGGTCTGTCCAGTTAACGCAGGGCCAAGGCCAAGGCCAAGCGAGAAAAGAGAGGCCGTCTGGTGAGTACATTTACGCCAACGCCTGTTTCCCCCATGTTTACAAACACCATATATACCAACCTAACAACACGAGCCGTTCGTTACCAGCCGCTCGGCTCCTTTGCGTGGTTTTGCTGTATCGACGTAAATGTAGCGTTTGTCGGCGGCTGCATGTTAACGACAGTGTGTCAGTCATGGACATATCGGTCACAGTGAGCGGTGAGACGTGAATGTTAGTCGTCGGGTCGAGGTTTTGTCTGCGGACAGACGGTCATGGTGTTGCTAAACTGGTGGTACCTGATTATTTTTAATGATACGTCAGATTGCAGATTATTTTGATTTGATTTGACAGCACGGGGCAGTGAATGTGAATGTAAGAATATGTTCTCATTACTGTTTTTACAAACTTTCATTTTATTGTGAGGTTTTACAGTATATCAGACTGCTAGAGGTAGTTTGTTCCTAACCAGACCACCTGAACCCTCCAGATCTACCCAAAACTACATATTTTAATCCACACAGCAATAAATTGGATTGTACTTCCTTTATTTACTGAAACATCCATCCATCATCTGTACTTGCTTATTCCTATTTAGGGCCACAGGGATTAGCTGGAGCCACTGTTGACTCACAGTAAAAAGGTTCCTGGTTTGAAACCCATCAGGGGCCTTCCTGTGTGGAGTTTGCATGTTCTCCCTGTGCTTGTGTGGGTTTTCTCCAGGTACTCTGGTTTCCTCCCACAGTCCAAAAACATGTATGTCAGGTTGATTGGTGACTCTAAATTGCCCATAGGAGTGAGTGTGAGTGTGTGAGGTTGTTTGTCTCTATGTGGCCCTGTGATGGACTGGTGACCTGTCCAGGGTGGACCCCTGCCTTTCACCCAAAGAGAGCTGGGATAGGCTCCAGCAGATCCCTGTGTCCCTAAATAGGACTTGGTGAGCGGCGACCACAGCCACTTACGCAGGTCAGAGAGCTTTTCCTGAGAGGATGTGTTTCCTGTCTTCTTTGTTTGTACAAAAAGCGATAGAAATGAGTAATACAAATTTGTTTGAAGCAAGACTATTCTCTCTTTGACCTAATGCTGATATTTCAGGTCTGTTTTCTAAGTGAGTTAGCAGGTATAGAAGATGGATGGATGGAAGCCTCATTATAAACCCGTGTACTGGACTGACTTGGTGAACAGGGAATTTGAAGCAGTTTGTGCCGAGTGCCAGGACATTTTTTGAAGGTTGTCTGTCCTTGTCTGTTTATTTCAAGGTTTTGTGAGACCTGGAGCTGGAGATTACTTAGTAGTCACCTTCTCCTTTTGATAACATGGCATCACTGACACTTAGAAGAATCTTATGAGAGTCCATTACCTTTTCATTTTCCACCAGGCATTTGCTCCGTAGGTGGACAGAGGCGGAGAGGAGTAGGACATCAGGTTTTAGGCCAGAGCTTCCCTTGAAATCGCCTCCACCATCATCGTCGTCGTCACTGTCACCCTCAGATGAGCCATGTCTTCGTCAGGGTGCTGCCACCTACCCGGCTCCCTTTGTGATTACTCTGGGAACGCAGAATCTGATGCCTCCAAAGATTCGGAGGAGTCTGACTCTACCGCACAGGCCCAGTACATTGCCAAGGTTACAGCTAAAGATGGCCGCCCACTCTCCACTGTTGTCAAAGCAGTGAGCTTGCAGAGGTAAGCAGACCCTAGTGGATATACAGTAATTACACTGTACTTGGGTTAATCACCACATTATTATCTTCACTGCTTTACTGTTTTTTCTGCACAGTGATGTGGGCATGTGTCGTATTTGCCATGAGGGGGCTGGAGGGGAGACACTGCTCTCACCCTGCGACTGCACCGGTACATTGGGTAAAGTGCACAAGAGCTGCTTGGAGAAGTGGCTCTCCTCCTCCAACACCAGCTACTGTGAACTCTGTCACACAGAGTTCACCATTGAGCGGCGACCACAGCCACTTACGCAGGTCAGAGAGCTTTTCCTGAGAGGATGTGTTTCCTGTCTTCTTTGTTTGTACAAAAAGCGATAGAAATGAGTAATACAAATTTGTTTGAAGCAAGACTATTCTCTCTTTGACCTAATGCTGATATTTCAGGTCTGTTTTCTAAGTGAGTTAGTTATGCAGGCAACTCATATCCTTTTAATGCCCTTTTACTTGGCAGAATTTTGTTGTAAATGCAAACTAAGATGCTTCACTTTTCATGCTCAGTGGCTGAAGGACCCAGGCCCTCGTAGTGAGAAACGCACGCTGCTGTGTGACATGGCCTGCTTCCTTCTCATCACACCCCTGGCAGCCATCTCCGGCTGGCTGTGTCTGAGGGGAGCCCAGGACCACCTGCAACTGAAGAGCAGGCTTGAGGCTGTTGGCCTCATCGCCCTCACCATCGCCCTCTTCACCATCTACATCCTGTGGACACTGGTAACTAATGCATCATTAAGTTATTTCCCTGTAACTCAGAAAAACAGAAACACTTTCGTTAAGTTGCTGGCAGAGAATAAATGTTTTTCTTTAAGACATTTTCACACCCACAAATTGTATCTAGTGTTTTGTGCTTTAATGTTTTTTTCAACATGTCATAGGCTGGCCTACACTCAGTTCAAATATAATCAATCTTACAGACTTCTATTCTGCCTTGATTATTGTAGTAATTATTATACTGTTTTTGGTCCCAACATAACCTTGACCAGGGCAGCACAGTGCCTTGGTGGTTAGCATTGCCTCACAGCAAGAAGGTTCCTGGTTTGAAACCCAGCAGGGGCCTGTGTCTTCGTGGAGTTTGCATGTTCTCCCTGTGCTTGTGTGGGTTTTCTCCAGGTACTCTGGTTTCCTCCCACAGTCCAAAAACATGTATGTCAGGTTGATTGGTGACTCTAAATTGCCCATAGGAGTGAGTGTGAGTGTGTGAGGTTGTTTGTCTCTATGTGGCCCTGTGATGGACTGGTGACCTGTCCAGGGTGTACCCCTGCCTTTCACCCAGAGAGAGCTGAGATAGGCTAAATAGGAATAAGCAGGTATAAATAATAGATAGACAGATAACCATCACCTAAAATGAAAAGGAAAAGGTGGAGAGAAGTGAGGGTAGGGTCAACTTTATAGTCTCTGGTGCATAGATTCATTTATTTAAAAGTTAGTCAGAAAGTGCATGCAAGTACTGTACATACCTGGGAATAGTAAGATTGAGCGACTCTTACTCTGCACTTTTCCTTATCTGGACTTAGCTGTGTCGTGTTCTTCAAAAATAGGATGTATTGGGACTCCAAAACCTTCTTCAGAAAGCCAATCACTGAAATATTAAGCATAATTAATAACCATTAAAGTGACAAATTGGAAAAGATTAGCCTTGTCAGCACCTTTTGTACAGCAGTTGCAGCTTAAGTATATAATTCCTGTCCTACATCCATACTGCTCTATCTCAAATATCTTGGTGTCAGTTTTATTGATGTCTGTCTTTTCTTCCCTTGTCACCTCCTGGTTTGCCCCTTCTCCTCTCCTCTTCTATTCAATCTCAGGTGTCATTTCGGTATCACTGTCAGTTGTACTCGGAGTGGAGGAGGACCAATCAGAAAGTGCGCCTGCTGATGCCTGACATGAAAGGAGCACACACCACCCAACGTTCGGTGCCGACCAAGTCAACCAAGAAAATGACTGACGAGACCATCGTATGAGCGCGGAGCAGTGGCAGGAGGGATATTTAAAACGACGCCCACTGAAGCGCTCTCTAAAAACAAAAATTAATCATATTAATAAACATTTGCACTTCGTATGGACCATTCTGAGAGGGGAGAGCTGCTTTCTCCTTCTGTTCTTTTATTGAAGCACTTGATGTAAAACTACCAAGGTATTGACTAACCACAAAAGTGGTTTTGGGAAGAACTCATTCCGGAGTCATAGTTGATGTTGAAACACAGAGTTGTCACTGGACAGCCAGTGCTGGGATGTGAACGACGCAAGGACAGTGGACTAACCAGTCTGAGTATATCCGTGACACAATCTTATGAAATACTAAGACACAAGCTAATGTAGCAGGATATAACTGACTCAGCATGATACTACAGTATAATATGAGACATATTCACAGTACCTATAATTCCCCCAATCCCCTTCACAATATATTTAGCTGTTTTTGAACAATGGGCAGCCAATAGCCCAGCGGAAGATATCTAAAAAGATGATTGACAAAGTCTTTGTGAATATTCTTTCTTGACAAGTAGAGGGCATCAGCCGCTCATGCCAGTGTTTTAGTCTATAATCAGAACCCTTTTAAAGTTTCCAGGTAAAGCTTTATTATTGCTGTCTAAACAGTGAAACCCAAGTAATTTTCCTGTGTAGAGAGCAGCCAAGGTGTCACGTATACATCACGCTTGTCACAGGGTCGATGAAGACTGTCGTATAGGGGATAACATTAAATGCATCCTGTAAACAGTGCAGTAATGTATAAAAAACATGGTATTGGCAGCGTTTGGAAAGTGTTTACATTCTAATTGGATGATATTTCTACTGGTGTCATAAGAGTGCATTAGCAAACAGCCCAGCTCCACTTGTAAATGCACCATTCATTAACTGAGCTGGCTAGAAATGACCAGTGGTTATGTACTACATCACAAAGAAATGCAATTAGAAATAGAAGAAAAAACTGTTCTGAATAGTGAGGTTGCAGACTTTTGTCCTATATAAAACACAGAAATATATCAGAGCAGACCGATAAAGACTCGGTAAAATGCAAACAAGAATTGTGTTTTGAGATGTCAATCAATGTGTGCAGCATATGCTAAACAAGTATTTTGTGTTATTGTAGTCTTCCTGCTGCATCCCCTGAAAAGTTGGGTTATTGTGCAATAAAACACATGGGACTCCTGGGCTCTGTGCAGTGTTACTTGTCTAGTGGTGTTAGCTATTTATGTTTTAGTCTTTGGAAGTGTATTGATTATAATGAAGTAATTTACAGTATTACTATATATACTGCAACAAAGATAGAGATTAACCTCCCAAAAATGAACACAGATAGCAATAGCAAAACTTGTCGTGTTTACTACCCAGTTAATCATTTCAATGCCCCACAGATTAAATTTTTCCTTTTGGAGGGAGATACTGGACAAAACTAGCTGTAGTTAAAGTAAATAAAACTGGTTAAATGCTGGTTATGAATGGGCATAGACCATCTCACAATGTAATATATAAATGTATGTTTAAACCCAGTGGTAATGTCACTGTGTAGATACAGTATTTTGTCATGTGTTGTGAAAACAGGACACTGAAACGTAATATTGTAAAATTTAATTTCATGGCATTAATATAATGTATGTGAGCAGACAAGCTATCAAAACAAACAAAATATATTTTACACAAAATGAAATAAGCATCAGCAGCGTCACAACCACTTTTGAGATGATGACTGAAGGAGGAGAAGGGAAGCCCAAAAACAGGACTGCTGGTACGACTGAAACAGGCAGGATTAGACTGAGGCCTCCAACACGTGGCATTAACCATCTACCAGGGAGATATCTAGGCTTACAAGGTCTCAGGCAAGACTATTCTGCTACACGATCATGGGCAAATGTGGTAGCTACTTATGCAGTACCATCAGTCCTGTTTTTGCACTAGAATGTAGCAGACTACCTGGGTACGATTACAATTTGAAATCTATTCTTTTGGGGATTGATCACTGTGGCACAACGGAACTGACTCCACTGATCTAAAAAGTGCAGCTTCAGAAAATATTGCACTTTGGGCAGATGGAAACATACCAACACTGCAGATTTCAATTAATAATCGACCCAGGTGAGGAGGGACGGTTGCCATGGGTTACAGGTTCTGACAGCACTGCAGTTTGCTCCCCCTCTGGCCGTCCATGGTCGGTGGCACGCTGATGTCCACCACGTTGTTTCCTGGGGACTCGTCATGGGCAGACCGCTCAGCAATCTGTTTCTGAGAGACTATGCGGTAGATTTCTGTTTTTGAAAAAATCAGACACACAACAAAAAGCAGATGAGCTATTTATCCCCTAAATTCCTTCACTGTTTGTGGATCAGCAAACATTACCTTACAAGATTATCTTTCTAGCCACCATTAGGTACCTAAAACTGAAACAACCTACAGTAGCAACCACACAGTATGTCCTGTGTATAAACATTTAAATACTCCCCAACAATGATGGCGAAAAGCAGAGGTATAGAAAAGACAGATCCAAAGGTAAATAAAAATAACTTTGCACACTAATAGACTACACAAGCCAAGCTCCAGAGTTCAGTTACAGAAACTTACAGCTATAGCTACAAATACCTGCTCATCTTCATTATAGGCAGCTTCTGTTTGAACAGATTTAAAGATTAAAGATTCTGCTTTCAATTCCCATGTTTCTCATGTCACACTAAGTTTAGCGCTTTGTACGGTAAAACCTTCAGCAACATTGGAATTTACACAGTGCTGCTCTGTTATTATCAGTGTTTGGGAATTACTGGTGTTTGAGAAGGTAAGTTGACATTTTAACATGTGCTTTCACTTCTCATTACTCAACTGCAGTGTAGCTGACACTCCAACTCTGATCACAAACATACCTGTAAGGATATTCTTGAAGGCTTCTTCAACATTTGTTGAGTCCAAGGCTGAAGTTTCTATAAATGACAGATTGTTCTTCTCTGTGAAATAAAGGCAATAAAAACTTACTAAAAGTCGACAATGAGAAAAAGCAGAGAATAACCAAATATTATGTATGTATATGTTATATTTATGTACTCATTTTTTTCTGACCTTTGCAGTGAAGGTATCTATGATATTTGGTAATAATATATGAAACAGTATTGAGAAGCATTGATAAGGCAACAGTTTGACTGGTTCCTGAAATGTCAACAGGTTTGATGAGGTGTAACACATAAACACATCAAATACCTGTAAAAATACACACTAAGGATAAATGCAAATGAAAAGAAAATATAGAATCTATCAAGTCCATCCATCTTGTCCAGTATTTAGCCCTTTAGTCTCTGTAATTTCCTGTACCTGCGAAGGCCCGAGCCTCATCTGTGGGCACGGCCCTGAGGTGGCGCAGGTCGCTCTTGTTGCCAACCAGCATGATGACGATGTTGTTGTCAGCGTGGTCCCTCAGCTCTTTCAGCCAGCGCTCCACGTTCTCATAGGTCAGGTGTTTGGCTATGTCGTAGACTAAGAGTGCCCCCACTGCCCCTCTGTAGTATCTGCAACACGACCAAAGACACGTGAACAGCTATGATTCAAACAGCTCTGCTTCAGCGTGTCTGCAGATCATTTTTTCTGCATCACTTTTCCAATAATCCTGAAAAACAGCAGGTAGAACAATTCACATGGTGTCATATATTGTGGGAACAATTACATTTTTGATGTCGTACTCAGGCTATTCTCATTGACAGAGGTATCATGAGAGGTTTACATTGAAATGGGGCTCACCACAAGATCCATTTAGCAGCTGTTCAGGAGCTTTTTATCATATCATGCGACACTGATCACCAGATGGAGTTTGCTCACTTGTCATGAAATATTCAAATTTCTAAGCACTTTCTAACCACTTCTCAGTTCTTGTTAAGTGGCCGGAAAAAAACTAGATTTTTAAAACATGTGGTATGACAGCTGCTGTAAACTGGTTTTTTGATAAAGGTTTTTAGCAACTATTTTTATTCGTTCTTTAAATTTAAATTTACGTATGATTAGAAAACTTAAAGCGAATCTCCTTTCTGAAACCTATGCACATACTTAGATTTCACATTTGCAGTTTATATGGATTTATGTATAAAAGGTGTTAAATAGGTTGTGTGGGATCAGTGTTGAATAATATTTGAATGACTAGCTTAAGTCCCTGCTATTTATTGACCAAAGGTGCTGTGCACTTTTTTAACTGCTGCAGAACAAACCCAACAATTGGTCTCTTTTTTAGAAGACCTGGTCTGAAGGTTAGAGTGTCAATTGTGACTGCACCGCTGAATTATTTCACCCCACTGAGGGGTATTGAGTGTCACGCAGGACTCACGCTGAGGTGATGGCTCTGTAGCGCTCCTGTCCTGCTGTATCCCAGATCTGAGCCTTTATCGTCTTGCCATCCACTTGAATGCTGCGCGTGGCGAACTCCACCCCGATGGTGCTCTTGCTCTCTAGGTTAAATTCATTTCGTGTGAATCGGGAGAGCAAGTTGCTCTTCCCTACGCCCGAGTCTCCAATTAACACAACTGTGGAGAGAAGAGGAGAGGGAGAGAAAAAAATGAGACGAGTGTGTTTGTATGCTGTAATATGTGTGTGTGTGTGTGTGTGTGTGTGTGTGTGTGTGTGTGTGTGTGTGTGAGAAATGATTTATTGGCTATGAAACACAAACATTTCTACTGTAAAATAGGAGTTGTGTTACAAAACACGACTTATCAACAACACAAGACTTTACAATCTAACAAAGATGTGGCATAAAGTAGCCACAGCATAGCTTATCAGATTTGAACAAAATATATGATGAGCTCTTTGATCATTCCTGTGCATTGAATCGAACAAACGCAATAATGAAGGTATGTCTGACCCTTTTTGGTTTTGCCTGTGGGCCCTCACTGATAATTAACCAGACTAACAACCATTGTTTGGGTTCAATTGTTCAGGCTGTTGTGGGTGTCGCCGTAGAAAGAGTCTCACACACAGTACGAGAGTAGACCAACTAAAAAAAACATCACAGTCCATCACTAGCCATCCACCCCAGACCATAAAAGGTTATTTCATTTCTACCATCTGTTCAACTAATTTAAACACAAATAAATACCTTGAAGTGCCAAGAGTATTATCCACTAAATAAAGAGGTGATTTAAAATCTTTTTGTGGTTCTCTGAAGAACCACAAAAATCGAAAAGATAATGGAGTAATGGTTTTAAGAAGGTTTTTTCTTTCACTGAGCTAAAGATGCTTCACTGAATAAATGAGGGCTTTGTGTCCCACATTGTATCTTAAATATAAAGGCCTGAGCTTGACCTGTCACAAATCAAGAAGCTGAGGAAACATTGTCAGATTCACTAAATGAACTGTGGGAACCTTCCTGAAAGAATTCATGAAGGGAGGCTTTAACCTTGTGACAAATTTAAAACCAACCCTCATGTAAAACCCTAGAGATTCAACAGGTAACTACAAGAAGAAGAAAAAAACACAACTATAGGAATTTTGCCTAAGTTGATTTATAAACATGCTTTGATTGCAGTGAGGAAACAGCTGCAAAATCCGTCGTTGGTTTACAAAGTCACAGTGAAGCAGCAGCTGCTGTCTGAACATCTACTGACACCACGGGCCCTGGTGTTAAGCTGTGATTGGAGAGAAATGACTGATTGTCGGACCGGGCTGAGGCGCCTGGTGTTCACAGCACAGCAGCTGAGGTGGAGCCTTTTTGTTTTCTCTCGCCCTCGACGAGAGGAAATAAGAGCCGAACTTTGTCCCCGTCGACATCGTGCTGGTCCGGGCTGCAGGAAGCTGATAACAGGCTTCATCAAATCGACAGTTTCAGGCCGCCTTGCCCTTCCTGTTTCGGCCGGGCACACTGACGATGGCTCGGGCAGAGAGAGCGAGACGGAGAGAGAGACAGAGACAAACAGAGAAAGAGAGAGAGAGAGAGAGAGAGACCTCGCCTCCGGCAGATGCCCTATTCATCCCACAGAGGATACTTTGTTACATCTAAATGGCCTTTTGGCTTATGCGGGCCCAGGATGTTAATGTGGCCCAGGAGCTGATATCACCATCAAAGGAAGGCTTTCTGGATCCAACTGAGCACTCAAGATAAACACGGACCTGAGTCTGGTACCGCTTCAACCTCACTGACCATCTACCAGGCCTGCTGCTTGTCATAACGACTCGAAAATACACGGGTTTACGAGTTGCTGCAGTTCCACTTTCAGTACCATCCTGATGTGAGGATGGAGCTTATTGATCAGCAGAGGCCTTTGATCAGCCACATGAGGCGGAATGAGGAGAAAACGTTAAATGCACTTCAATAACTGAGGAAACGACCGGTCTTTCCCTACGAGCTGATCAAAGTTGAAATTTAAAAAAAAAAGGCTGAGCACGAACAGGGTGTTGCATCTATACCTATAAATAAAGCCGCAAGCGCTGTAATGTTACAATGACAGCATTATGTGGTAATAACACCAACCAATTATCATCCGGGCAGTTTCTGAGGAAAACATTAGTGTGTTTCCTTAGAAAAATGCACACATCTGTTCAGCGACACTAACACAATGAGAGATTAATAGGCATTTATAAAGAACAGCTTTGTCGATGTGAGGCTGTGTAAAGGGGAATGCAGTCATCTTTTTTTTTTACCTTTGAACAAGAAATCGTATTCATCGTCTCGGTTCCCCATTCTAGACGAGGCCGCTCCAACGCTCGGCTCCGGAAGAGGTTGTGTGAAAAGTACGGCTGTGAATTATCGGTATGTGCCAGAAAAATAAGGTAAAGGTTTGTGCTGAGACTCTGCGCCAGTGGCAAGACTAGCTGGCCGCAGAAAGGGAGAGCGCCCAACTCTGCAGAGGGAGGGGAGGAGTCCCTGTAGTTCACATGCCTGCCTCAGGGGGGCGCTCTTTACTGACATGCCAGCAGAGACCATTCAGCTGTGGTCCACAGTCACGCATTTAATTCTGAATGAAAAGAAAAGAAACAAATGTTATTCTCAAATGTTATTCACATGATTTAAAATCAGGTGTATGTATGTGCAGCTTTAATGTCTGATGTTGTATACAATCACTACTGAAGGATCAGTCACAATTAAAATGTAAAATTGTGAAGGGGCAGTAGGCAAGGGTGTTACATCACACAGTTACAAAGACCAGCTGTTAATTTCAACACACTGAACTGATGTAAGACACCATGTTTTATAGGGAAACTGAAAAAGGTAGAGTGGAAACAGGTGCACAGGAGGAGGAACGAACCTCAAGACTAGATATCTGATGCACTTCCAACCATCACAAAGGAAACTGGAACTTACAGTAATGAGTGACTACACATGTAATGTGGTTCAATTTAGAGCTCTCTAAATACCCAAATACCCAAATAAAGCAGGTATTTACCTATATATTTTCAGGCTGCTGAGTTTCTGTGTGCAATGTAAGCGGTAATACTTATATTTATATTATTATAACTCTTATTTCACCAGCCAAAACACACACACACACAATGATATCTATATTTGTTTATATTTGTCACGCTTTAGAGTGTATTTTCCCTTTAATGTCGTGCTGCCTCTGGCCCCGCCCCTTGCCTCACAGCTCGGCTCCTATTGGTCGAGCGGAATGTCAGCGGCCGCCGCGAGGACGCACGTGCTGCTTCGCGCATTTGAAGATCAAGATGGCAGCCTCCGTGTGTCGGTGCTACGAGGTTAGATCATTCATTTGCTCTTTCACAGCTCCTCGGTCTGCAGCAGAGGGTTTGGGGCAGGCAGCGGGGTCACACAGTCAGTGTTTGGACCTCTCACCATGTGGGGGTGACTTCGTGGCATGTTTGTGATAAGAGAAAGCTTCAGGTGTCCGCTAGAAAAGGCCTCGTTGCTTCAGACTGAAGGCTGAGATGATCAGTGCTGTTGATTAAACAGCTGTCAGTATCCCAGATTTAACATCTGGTTAACTTCTGGTACGGACAGATGTTTGTGCGTCAGAAGTGGTTACATCTGGATAATGATGATTGTGGTTTTAGTTACACCAGGTTTTGTGGCCTGTCAGATTCTGTGTCCAAAGATCTTCACCTGTCTTCTCCCTCACTTCTAATGGGTCTCTGTATGTTGTACAGCTGTGTACTAAAAACCTGAGCACCACTAGGTAAATTTTGAAGTGTTAGCTACAAATGACTACGAAAACTAAATGTGGAAATAGCATTACTCCAACATCATGACTCCTGTTTCTTGGCTTGCTGCTTTCCTAGTTGTGTCTTGGCTCATTTTTGTGTGATTGTGTTCACTGCAGCTGGTTGGCAGACGTGCATTAGCCCTCTGCACTCGGTCTCTGGTGTCCTCAGGGTGGAGACGAGACGCCTACAACTCACACAGGAGCCCTGCTGCAGCGGTGCAGGTGGACACTGACAGATTTCATTCACCCTCAAACGACACATTCACATTCCCCGCTGCGATATGTGGACAGTCTGTTCACTCTGTTTCCAGTCTGTTCAGCTGAAGCCCTGCTTTGTGTTTGTCTCTTTAGGTGCGATATGCTTCAGGGCGTAAAGGCTTTTTTGGAGAGTTTGTGGATAACCTACGTCAGGAGTTCAGTAAGAATCAGGAGATGAAGGAGAACATAAAGAAGTTCAGAGAAGAAGCTAAGAGGCTTGAGGACTCTGATGCCCTGCAACAGGCTCGCAGGAAATATGTAAGACTGTTGTTTGGTTTGTAGCTTTGGTGAACATGTTTCTGGAAGTATTTGAATTGAATTATTTGGTTAAAATATACTCATAACGCATTATTATCATTTATACATGTCTGTAATAGAAATCTATCGAGGCTGAGACAATGAAGACTTCAGAGGTGTTTAAGAAGACCTTGGGTTCCCTGTCAGAGACTGTCAAGGAGGTAAGGTGTAAACCTCCTCTGGTTTAGAAATAAATAGTAATTTTTCTACAATGTGGGCATTGATTCGTCTGATTAAAACCATCATGTGTGAAAATACTGGTCGTTTCATCTGAATCAATGCATACTTGCTTTATTGTGACTATGATAGATTGTTCTAGTTTGGAAAATTTGTGCTTTTGTTTAATTACCTGCTAAAGACTTAATTACAGACTTGCCCTTTAATTGTAGAATAAATTTGTCTGTTGCGTTTGTGAAAAATTCATGTACTTTTATTCTGCCTTGTGACCATAGGGTCTTGAGGAGGTGAGTCGTACTGACATTGGGAAGAAGATCAAGGAAGGTGTGGAGGAGGCAGCCAGGACAGCCATGCACTCTGCTGAATCTGTCTCCAGAGAAGGAGAAAAACTGGGCAGGACCAGCGCCTTCAAGGCCATCTCACAGGTCAGGGGAAACATTCTGGACTAAAGCTGCTGCAGATTGCGGCACTGATGGTGGATCATCTTGTACCATTATGCTTATTTGATACTCTTTTTCAACACGAATAGCTGTAGTTGTATCGTGGTTAAACAGTCAACAACCAACAAATTGCCAAAGATTTTTGAGTCAAACTCCCACTTTTGGATTTAGGTTTTTACACGTACTGACTCCTAGACTGTATATTTGGATAAAAGCACTGCAAGGCTTGGTATCAGTAGTGTATATGTACTGTTACACCACAGTTACAATTAACTGTGTCATACCTGTAGGGTGTGGAAACCGTGAAGAAGGAGATAGATGTTGGTGGTGCTGGCCCTTACAGGGCTCCCTCTCAGCTGAGGAAGAGAAGCGACTTCTCATCTAAAGGAGCAGAGAGTGACACCAGAGTATTTGAGGCCAATGAGTGAGTAACTGTTGGAACCACTGCTGCCTTAAAGGAGCATCATTTCCCGCAGTAAACGTATCATCACTTGAGTATATATTTCCTCACCTACTAATATTAGCTGTTGTGTGCTGTTTTCTCCGATGATGTGTGATTTTCTTGTTTTGTTTTTTTTAATGACGTAGAGAAGCCATGGGTGTCGTTCTCCACAAGGACTCAAAGTGGTACCAGCAGTGGAAAGACTTCAAGGACAATAACGTAGTTTTTAACAGTAAGAAAAGCCCTCAGATTTATTAGATGCTCTGGAATGAATGTTATATGATTGAACACCTACAGTATGCATTTGTGTAATGTCCTTTAAATGCAGAAGGTGGCACCAGATTCTTTGCAGTAGATTGAATAATAATCAAATACACTTCAGGCTTCTGGTGTGCCTCACAGCTGCAAATTCAAGTCACTATCATCACTGAAAAAAACATGTTTTGTTGCATTATTCTTTGTTTCCTACAGGATTCTTTGAGATGAAGATGAAATACGATGAGAGCGATAATGCCCTCATCAGAGTGTCCAGAACTGTAACCGACAGAGTCACTGACTTTCTGGGTAATTTTCCTTGATATGATATTAATGTTGAAGACTGTCAGTTAAAAGATTTAGTTATCAATTCATGCAAGAAGTTGCATGAATTGTAGAACTGACCTGGCTGGTCATGTTTGTTTTCTAGGTGGTCTTTTCTCTAAGACTGAAATGTCAGAGGTGCTGACTGAGATCCTGAAGGCAGATCCCAACTTTGACAAAGACTCTTTTCTCAAACAGTGTGAGAAAGACATCATCCCCAACATACTGGAAGTAAACAGACTCTGTTTCTCTCTTTTACTCTTTTATTTATGTAGTGTGCTTCAGGCACACTCGTCTTTGTTCAAGAGTCTATTTTACTACTTCATTAAGAAGGTTGAGAAAATATTTGCTGATGAAGGTGATTTATGCTTAAATCAAATTCAGAACTTGTGACATCTCCTGTACAATTATTAATAGATTTCAAAACAAGCTGAGCAGCAAAAGACATTTAATTTTTGTTGGTAGGAAACACTCTCTGAACAATGTGTCGTGTCCTTCATAGTCACAAAGTAAGAGCTGATGATGCAGTTTTATGAAAATTACAGGCAGACAATAATGAAATAAGGAATTTGTGTTCTAGTTATTAAGCCTAGGATAAAGCCTGACAGCTATTTGGCAGCTGCATTAGTCTGAAAGTGGTCTGTAGTCATCTAACTGCACTGAATTAGGAGATTTTGAGATTTAGGCTGCAAGATGACACCCCCCACTCTGCTTTACTCTGAGAGTTCATAAATGTGGTGTCAGTTTATGTTTTTAAACCCTTTTTTTCTGGTTTGACTGAAATACAGTCAACATATAATATATAGTAATCTAACATAATAAGCTCTATTTGCTAAAAAGAAATCAAGTGTGCTGCACAAGATTACACATGAAAAAACATGTGATGTTGTAGAGAATTGTTTATAATGCCTCACCACTGTCCTTTCTGCAGGCCATAATCCGTGGAGAACTGGATGTATTAAAAGATTGGTGTTATGAAGCTGTAAGTTACTCCTGCCACCTTGGCATTTGTATTTAATCATTTTGGCATCAACAGAGATTGATAGGTCAAGTAATATTTCACTGTGTGGCACTTTCCATGTCTTTCTCATGTATTTCAAAAATAGCCAGAATGACCCAGAAGCATAATTTTCCATGTCAGATGTTTTTTCTTGTACCTGTCTTCAGACGTACAGTCAGCTGGCACACCCCATCCAACAGGCCAGGGCACTTGGGCTGCTCTTCCAGTCCAAAATCCTTGACATTGACAACATAGATGTAAGTGCTTCCACACTGATCATCACACACACTTTCGCACTTTGAGTTTTCAGATGTCTGACATAACATTTTCTTTGCTTTTCCTTCTCTCTATTGTTTTCATCTAAAAGAACATTAACTTCAGTTACTTGCACAAAAGCAGTCTTCTTGGTTTACATGCTTTTTAGGAACCCAGCCTTGTAAAGTGTGTTGTGCATCTGAAACTCACTCTATGTTGTAGCTTGCGATGGGGAAAATGATGGACCAGGGCCCAGTGCTGATCATCACCTTCCAGGCTCAGGTCGTCATGGTGATCCGCAGCCCCAAAGGAGATATAGTAGAGGGAGATCCGGTTAGTCAACTCGTAATTAGTGAACCAGAGCAATGAGTCTAATAGATCTAATCAGAGTAATTTCGAGGAAGTAAACAACACAAATGGCTGAAATTAGATCAGCGCTCAATAACATGTGTCCCAGTCACATCTGTCCTCACTACTTTGAACTTCATAGGTTTGATGTTGCAGTCTGCCATGTTTTACTTTACTAATACACTGGGATTAAAATTGGTGTTCATTTTATAATAGTGTTAATTTTATAATATATTTATTAACATATTTCATATAATCTGTCTAGCAAGTTGTGGCAATATCTTCCTCACAAGCCCAGTTATAAAGACATTGAGATACGGTTATGTACCACGTTAGTTCTGAAATGTGACCTTAAGTCTAAAAGAGCCCTTCACTTTCTGCTGCCTCCTTGCTTCAGGACTGACCTTGTGCTCTTATTTCTCAACAGGAGAAGGTGATGAGGATGATGTATGTATGGGCGTTGTGTCGTGACCAGGAGGAGCTGAACCCCAACGCAGCCTGGAGGCTCCTGGACATCTCTGCCTCCGGCACTGAGCAGGTGCTTTAAGAGGAGGAGGAGGAAGAACACAGATGAAAACATGTACCTGGGACCCACAAACTGAGCAGAAGTGCAGAAGATAAAAGAATGTGCCTGGAATATCTGTACATACTGAGTAGCTCTGTATTTGGGTTTCCAGGTGGAGTATGAATATAGAACATTTACATTCATTTTGGTACAGATAGAGCTCTCATTGTTTCATCCAATGGCACAGTCCATTCCTATCAGCCTCAGATCCAAGAAGATTGGTGGAATGAAAGGACCTAGTACGTGTGTCTATAACCACCAAGAAGGATGTTTGATATCTAAAACTAAATGTAATGCGTGCCACTGTCTTTGCCAAATGTTGTACACAGCATTTTAAAATTTGGCCAGTGGCATGGAGTCTTGATACAGCAACCCACATTGCCAGGTAGGACGACATGTTAAAGGCAACAAGTCCCATGAGGGGCGCCACCAGTTTCACACAAGATCAGTTTCATTGTCTCAGGGGTCTCTTCATCTGGTGAAAACAGTTGAACGATGCCCTCTGCGGCTCTAGAGGGACCTTTCTAAAATCCAATAAAATAACCTTGATCATGCCATTTTAATTACTTTGAATAATTTTCAACAGAAAGCCTATATTATCAAGTTGGCGTGTTTTAAAAAGAAAAAAGAGCGTGTGTATGGTCTTAAGAAGTTGCCACTGGATTGCATAGTAGGAAGCAGTGGGTCCAGTGTTTTTGAGTTTGACCCATACTGTGGTATAAAAGTATGAAATGAACTATTGAGAGACTTAAATATTCAGAAAATAATTGAAGGTCTCCTTTCCAAGGCTAAATTACCACTGGAAGAAAATAGAGCTATACAGTTGGATTCTGCTTTGACATCAGAAACTTATCAAAAAGCTAAATACATGAGAAACAAGTAAAATGAAGGTTGAACCATATAATATAGGATATGTCATATGTACTGTCACAACTGCACACTACAGCCAGTGTTTTGTATTTGCAGTACTTTTTAAGATGCAGCATGTTTTCTAAAGTTGCATTGCATTAGGCTGACATTCACTGTACATTATGTATATCCTCAATCATGGGAACTTATCTACATATTAATATAAACTCTTAACTCCTTGTAAATATTTCAAATGTTGAGCACTGCTTCTTTGTGTGGGACCACATTCACCTACTGTCATCATGGCAGTGCCATGATATTGAATCCTTTGCCATCTCATGTTGCACATCTTTCAGCTGTTTGTCTAATTTGACTGTTCAGGTTACTTTTATTTATGTCAAGGGGAAAACATGAACGAATGAGTAGATTACTGGACTGCTGTGTTGACTAAAGATTAAACACATTACGGCCATACTGTAACTGACTGTTTTATGAGGAGAGAGTGAAAAGAAGTTGACCTCCAGAATAAGCTCTCAATTTGTGTGTCTGATTTTTTTGTAATATATGACAAATTACAACATAGGTTGAACTAAGGGAGATAGTTCTGGTGCTAACAGTATTAAAATAAGTATCCTTGCTGGTCGCACCATGCTCGACTCTCATTGTCTTTGTCATGAGTCCTTGTGGGTTTATTATGGAGAAAAATAAACATTCAGTCATGAATTATGCAGTTGAAATTGTGCCACTCCTGGACGCAAAAATGAATTCAACAATTAGGGTGACACTCACTATTGAATATGCAATCTCAATTATAAAAGTCAAACGATAGGTAAAGGACTGATTGATAAACACTACATGTTTGTAAAGGGAAAGAGAATGAGTAGTCTTTCTGGAAGACTGGATAAAGTTTATTTAGCTCATTCTTTTTGCCCACAAGACAAATTCTTTAAATGTTGGGCACTTAATGAGTTTTCCTCTAGTTTAAAAAATGTCATCTAAAATTTTATTTTCTTACTTAAAGTTAAGATTGCCAAAACTTTCACATTGTGGCTGCAATGTTCATTGCAAAACCGATCATTTCTTTATAATAACTGAAGGAACATGTGCTCCAGATATGAAACTATGTAAACATTTCTTTTACCAGACTATGCATTCAGAAAATATTCAGACCTCCTTAAAAAGAAAAAAACTGAAATTTATTTACATAAGTATTCAGATCCTTTACTCAGTACTTAGTTGAAGCACCTTTGGCAACAATTACAGCCTCAAGTCTTTTTGGGTATGATGCAACAAACTTTGCACACCTGGACTGGGGGATTCTCTGCCATTCTTCTTTGCAAATCGTCTCCAGCTTGGTCAGGTTGGATGGGCACCATTGGTGGACAGCGATTTTCAGGTCTCTCCAGAGGTGTTCGACAGGGTTCAAGTCAGGGCTCTTTGCAAATTTAAACAATTGTAGTATCAGCAAAATCTGAATACTTTCTGTATGTGAAGAAGAAGAAGAAGAAGAAGAAGAAGTACTTTATTAATCCCCAAGGGGAAATTCAATTGTTACAGCAGTTATTCTAATTTAAAGTTATTACATTTTATATTATGTAAATTATATTAATTAATAGTAATTAATAAAGTAATTAACTTGTATGTAGAAAAGTAAAGTAATTATTTTGGGGGGTTTATGTGTGTGCGTGCATGCGTGTGTGTGTATGTGGTGTGTGTGTGTGTGTTATAAAATATAAAATAATATAAAACTATAAAAAATAATATAAACAAATATAAAATATACATATAAATATAAATGTGCTGTAAATATATATATATATATATTTAATGATGAATTCTCTATACTGTACACTTTCAGTTGCATTTTGTTCCACTACGATACATTTATCCACCCATATGTATGTTCAGAAAAATCTATTCATGAGATTTTCTATTTTTATCCAGGAATATGTCTGAGTGCAGGACAAAATATGCTATATTATGATTTGTTCTATCTGAGATTTCTTTCAGTCAGCAGCTTTGTGTGTTTGTGCTCATGAGAGAAAATAAAACTGCATGCCGTGTACGTCTTTTTTTTTCTTTCTTTGTTCATTTCAAACCTGACATGCTCTGATAGATGCTCATGGATCTGGCCATTGATGCTGGTTGACAAACCTATGGATTTTGTAGTACAGGGATGATAGATCTGGCTTTAAATAACGCAAGCTTATAGATTCACATACAGGGCCAATATTTAGGGGACCTCATAGCTGTCTGTTCTGATGAATGACTAGGGACATTCTCATATTAAGTAACCTCCTTCAGTCCTCCATAGCCTATTCACTTCTTTTTACACTGACTGGAGTGTGGATCTATGTGAAAAAAAATAATAAATTCAAACAAATCCAACAAAATTAATGCTACCAGTGTTGGGTTTCTGCAACACATTTCTACACTCATATTCTACACATTAAATAAATTTCAGTAAGCTCGTTCAATACTTTTTCCCTGTGTCATTTCACATTGTTACACATAACTGAATTTATGGACATCTGTGGTTTCATTTCTTTGCATGTGTGGATAGCATGGGGTGTTATCAAAATCTGGTGAAAATTTCATGTCAATAGCACCTTGAGAAATATATTTACTGAGAAAAATGGTGACGTGTTCAATACTTATTTTACCTGCTGTATATGTGTATATGTATACACACGGGTTATAAAATCACAGGATGTGAGCGCACGCACACGCACACGCACACAGACGTAATAGTGTTTAGGTTATGGTTTGCTCAAGTGACCCACAAGCCAGGAGCAATACAGACTGACCTGATGTTATGGGGTGCAGGTATCCTGCAGCGGTGATCTACATCTGCTCATTGAGCCACATCTTGACTTCCCCATGTGATGTGGCATCTGTAACAATAAGGACAGCAATGGAAATGTTGAATTTCATAACTCTGCAGGCTGGAGACTTTTATCAATTATGACCCCAGTGGGTGGCCTGCTGGAGCACAGCTCAGTGTGATTTGATTACGAATCCCTTCAGGACTGTGATACAATCCACTGACTATTAATTAATCCTATGGGGAGATCCCCCGTGGCCTCGGGTAGGGGAGATGTGTATGTGTATGGACAACTTGTCTGCAAGTGTTTCTGCAGCTTTAATTGTGTCAATTAATTACTTCTCACAGTGAGTGTCTGGAGCTTTGTCACAGACACAATCAGGATGCTCCACTTGTTTTGCTCTACACTGATCATGTACTGATCATGTACGTTCAGCAAAATTTGCATTGCAGACTGACATAAGAAGTCATCTTACACAACCCAACTAAGACCATTAACTCTCAGAATGTTAATAAGCTATATCTACCTATATGTACCTTCTTTTTCCAAACAAACTGCTATAATAATCATGCAGGAAGTGCATGATGACTATGACCAGGACAAAGAGGCAACTGCCACAGGACTCATTCATCAATGAATGCATGTTTTTATTCAGTCACAGCTTTGGTTAGCTCTTTAAAGATATGAAGTTCATAAGTCTTTTGTTTTTCATACACACCTGTCACCTGTCAACCAGTACATTTTTAGTGTGAAAATCATTCCTTTAAATTTTTCTAAATATTGTTTATCTTATCTTCCATATATTTATGGAAGAAACAGCAATTAAAACAGATGAAGACTCACTGACACTTTCAATGGCTGCGCCATTTTGGCTGCATATTGGATACAGGGGCCCCTTATTGTCCATGCCCCACACAGTCCTCTTACATAATGCAAAAGCCACACAGGGCTCTTGGAGCTGTTCTCGTCCAAATGAAAAGATTATGTGTGCACTCCACACAGGGACAGTCATAAGTGGACAGGGAGGGAGGGAGGTGGGGCGGATCCCTCAAACTGAGAAGAATTTAAAGCCTCTGACAAAGCACAGGAGATGCTGCAGGACGTGACAGAGTTCAGACCTGAAGCTCTGCACGCAGGGTGAGCAAGCCCAGAGCTGCTGCAGGATCATCATCCCTCTGTGCTTCTGATTACATGTCCTCACCTGTGACACCAGCTGGAAAGTAAGTTCTCTAATCTGATTGTCTCCTAGATTGGCACTGGATTGATGCAGTAATGATTGGGTGAAATATTGTATGTGGGAGTCAGTGTGAAGCTTTGAATGTCATTTCATGCATGGCCGTGGGTTAATTTATGAATCATGCTTTACAAGTTGTCCTTTGCATCATGTAACTTTGTGTTGTTGCGTAACTTCATGTCACATAGTATGATGTAAAATATGTATCATCAAAATTTACTGCTAACATGCCTTCAATAGAAGCAACTACAGTAAGCACATTAAGACAGGCAATATTAATGTTATATCTATATTCCACAGGAGTCAGTGAGCTGTATACTTAATGCTATGGGAGCAGGCTTAATTTTATGTTTCTGGAGCAAACACTTACAGTATAAAAGTAGTTTCACCCATTACTGTCACTGCATGGTCCTCTTATTATTTCCTGCATTTTGGGATATTGTGGAGTCATTTAGTTTTCATTGGGTAAAACTGAAGTTTTAAAAGGAAATAATTAAATAAAATCATCTGCTTTTGCCTACTTTCTTTTAGGAGCAGAAAGACAAAAGTTTAAAACTCCTCTGAATCTCTGAACTCAATTCACTCATGAAACATTTTTTTTTTTTTTTTTTTTTTTGCTTTTTACCAGAAAAATAAACATCCAACAGTAAATCTTTCTTGTAAAAGAAAGGTGGAGGCAAGGAGTTGATTACACTGAAATGATACGTGAGCCTATTCATCTGATATTTTTGGTGCCATACAGTCAGAACAAATAGAAGCTCACTGCTTCAGCTGTAGACAGTTTGGCTTTTTTCCCCCAGTCCTATGTTCAGGGTTAGCTTTTTAGACATCATTTTATTTGGAGAAGTCCTTGACATTTTTAAAGCTGCTGTCATAATCCACAGGTATAAACGGGAGGTATTACAGCCACGAGGAATGCCATATGTCACCGCATGTGCTCTCTCATCAGAATTTGTTGGCGGCCGCTTATGGTGGTTTCGTAAATCTACTTATTACCCAATTTTATTGCTGTTTTAAAATGAAAACTGTGATTCATGTCTCTTCATTTTACACCCAGTGTGGCAGCCAATAGGTTTTCCGAGCCAGTTTTACTTTTTTTTGTTCGTGCAAATCAGATGTGGCCAGGCACCGCTGTGAGATTTATCTGCTACTACAGGAACCAAGCAGATCTCTCTCAGTGAGAATCAATGAGCCATGAAATTGATGTTTTCCATTCATTTATATTCCTTAAAGGTGTCTTTGTTTTGTTTCTCAGTATAACTGGGTTTCCATCTTTGTCCTCAACTCTGTGGTGTTTGTGCATAACTATGACCCCTAACAGTTTTTGACTGACCTGAAAACATACATTGAGTTTACCTGGTTGACCTTTGATGTCCCATATTTGCAGCAGACCCACATATCTAAAGCTTTTGGCTTCTGACTCCCTAGCTTCTGGAAGTAGGAGAGTAAAGAGATGGTGTATGATGAATGCCATCCTTCTCTTCATTCCAGAGTAAAGTTTAAAGTAAACTCCTGAAGTAGAGTTGCAATGCAAAAACTTTGGTTGTGTTGTGCAACTTAAGAATCAGTCCATTCCTAAAATTATGAAATGTTTCTGTGCAGTAAAAACAAGACGATGCAGATTCTAATGTGATATCTGATTATTGAGTCTGTCTTTTTCAATGAGCTTCCTGTGCTTCTATGCTGTACATGCAGCCACCTGATCTGTCCAGCCTCATGTAACCATAGCCCATTTGATAATTGATTCTGAGGGAGCCAGTTTCTTTCACTCTGACTTCACGTCCCCTATTAAAGCTTCACTTGGCCCTTCAGTCCCATCGTCTGGAGAGTGGGGGGCTATCAACATGTCTTTGCGAGGATTGGCAGGGTGGTAAGGAGGGAAACACAGCCTCCTGGAATAGAATCTGCTGACTAGTGCACCTACCGCAGGAAATGTCGGTCTACTCCACGCCTCATTTAAAAGGCTATGCAGAGTTTTTCTGTGCAAGAGCACCACAACTCTGAGGATTTTCTCCACATTCTCCTTCTCCTTTTCTGATTTATATATTGTACAATGCTGTACCTGAGCTCAGAAGAAGGGTAGTGCTCATGTCTTGCCTCAGTTAAATTTTGTGCAGGGTGTGTGATAACAGTTTGAAAGTCTTTCTCACTTGTAATGTTAGCTGCAAAAGCACTAGAGTCCTAAAACAGTAAAAATCTATAATTGTCAACATGTTTCAAGGCCCTTGTCCAGCTCTGAACCCTGTGAATCAATCAGACTTTTCCCTTCATTCAGCATCTCTGCCTGATGGAAGCTCATTCACTCATGCTATGTCTTATCTTTGTTTTTTTTTTCCCTTTTAGGTATTGCAGTGTGTGAATCCCCAAATGAAGAGGTTCCTGGAGCATCATAATGAAGATAATCATATGAAAAAATCCTTTTCAGTAAATCAGCAACTCAGGGAAACATGGTCAAACCACTGAATTGAAGTGAATACAGGAACAACCTCAGTTTTATTCATTTACAGCCTGCAAGCATTTTGTTTGCCTATGGAGCATCTTTAGCCAATCAACTGAGATTTATACTTCACTTTGTAATTACAGGTACAATAAAGGCCCCTCTTTTAGCTTTGAGGGTTTGTACTGGATAACACTTAAAAAAAATAAATTCACTTCATCTTTCAGATGATTTGAAGTTGTAGTAGTGGTCTTGGCTTTTATATTGTTAGCTTCTCTTGAGAGTGCACGAGAAAGAGAGAAAAACAGAGAAGGCTACATGAACACCGGCCAGCTCAAACTAATTAAGCCTAACTGAGATGCCTCAACCGGCTGCTCAGTTCACAAGAGAGCTTATTAACTTGCGCCACTAATTTACTCCGTGTTATTTCTGCTGGAACAACTTCTTTGCCACCTGGCTGGTACAACCTGTTGGCAGCCACCTGACAGCACTATGTGACCTCCCTCTGCCTTTAGAAATAACAAAAATGATTTTACAGTCAGGTCATTCTAGATTTCTTCTGACTGCAAAATAAAACAAGTACTGTGAGCCATTTCAACCTTCAAAACATTCCCTTACCTCCTAACCAAGATGAGTGACGCCAACTACTGGGTTGTGGACCATGAGCTTTCCTCCCCTGCTCCGCCTGGATTCCCCAGGGGCCCAACGGTGCTACAACCAATGCCAGGGCACCCAGAGCAGGGAACAGCCCTGTGTTTCGTGGGCCTGCTCGTGCTGCTGCTGCTCTTTCTCGTTGTTCGTTGTGTCCGTATCCTATTAGACCCCTACAGCAGCATGCCGGCTTCATCATGGACGGACCATAAGCAGGGGCTAGACAGAGGACAGTTTGATTATGCACTTGTCTAAAGATGATGGATAAAAAGAAGGGGTAAAACTGAAAATGTGGCCAGGTTCTTTTGACTGATGTTGTTCCATATTTTGTTAAAAACATATATTTACAAAGTTTCATCTTCTGAAAATGAGCTATACATATATGTGTGTGTGTATTTGTTGTTTTGTTGGGGTAAGTATAACTGTCTTATGCAAAAAAACAAAAACAAAAAAAAACTGTATCAAACGCACAGAACCCAAAAAGTATGTTGTGGGGTCGCATCATGCCAGAGCGAGAAAGAATACACACACCAGAAACTCTGCATTCATTTAAATGCACAGTAATTAATCTATTTTTGGAGACTTACAGTGTATACGATATTACACTGCAGCTTTTAGAGTGACAAGTACTGCAGGAAGACAATGATCATTACTGCAGCATTATGGCTCGTGTTTATCATGTCATTTCATAATTGTGTAATGATTTTACAAATCCCAGGGTGAAGTATAAATAGACAGCAGAGCTGCTGCAAGAGAGGGCCAGATTGAATAAAAAGGAAATTAAATGAGTTTAGGGGAGACATGTAAGTCATGTAGACAAAACTAATATACACTGACACTGCAGAGTTAGAGACAAGACCGTATATGTATAGACATATATGTTGCTTTACTGCTAAAATGTAAAAAATACTTTTTTTTGGAGGTTTAGTTGAACCAGAAATGTAAAAAATGTCATATTCATTTCTCTGAAGCTGGAATTTTATTTATTTTTTTCACGTGAACCATGCTGGCTATTGTGTGGCATTTGCACCACCTTGGTAATGATCCTCAGGTAAAATTATTTCTAATTAACCAAAGGCTCTGTAATTTGAAGGAATCGCTTAATTTGCCCCCCTGTACTTGAGCTCTAGCTTTGTATCACTCTATTATTTTAAATTCCCTGTGTCCTAAATGTCAACCTTTCCCCACTAAACAAGTTAAACTTTATAATATATAACAGTTAATACGGCCTATTTTATTTGTGTTTTTGCTATTTCATGTCACCATCCCTTTAAGAGGCTTATGAGGCTCAGTGCAGAGGGTCACGGGCCTGGCTGAGTATGTGTCATATGAAGTTATGATTATGAAACGCATGTACACTAATTTCCTCACCCTAATCCCTTTTGCCTTTAGGCCCCATCCAGTGCACCAGCCAAATCTGTTCAACAGTGCCTGTAGGAATATGAGAAGAGCTAATATCTATTTCATACTAATGATATTTCTGCTCCTTTTGCCACTTGTTTTGTAATATCATTTTTGCCCTTATCATACAGAAAAGCCCTAGAAAACGTGGCTCTCAAAGACTTCACAAATACAGCTTAGTATTGATATTTTACTTATTTCTTAACATTTTGTTCCCTTAACAATGACAACAAGACTGTTTAATTAAATACCAAACTATTGTATATGATCCAACTTCCTAAATATAGACTCTTGCTTGTAAAAATGAGATATTTTCCTAATGTTTCTTTAAAGTGGCATATGTTTTTTAAAATGAAATAAAAGCGTTTGTCTTGTCCTGCTTTAATAAAGTGAAATTACGTTACATACCCGCACACACATGCACATGCAAGAGACACAAATGCAACACACGACACCTACGAATACAAACACACATAAAGTTTTTATGGAACAAAGACTTACTCCTACCTCTTGGATTGATATTAACAAGATTTAGAGCAAATTAAATCAATCAAATAATCAATAGGAGGCTTGTAAAAAGACACAGCCTGTTAATTCTCAAGTCAGGTCCTCTCAGACTGCCCCTACATGTGAATTATAATGCAAAACCTTTCTCACAGCACTTTGCTTGTTTAGAGGAGAGAAACATAAAATAGCCACATCAATAACTGCAATAAGAATATATCAAATGGATGGACCTAACAAGTTTGGGGCATTTAAAGTGATCCAGGTTGGCAACACATAGGACTCACACCAATACAGTGTTGTTTATTCCAAAGTTTCAATTGTAGTGTTAGTTTAATAGGGAATTTTATGAATGAATTTTATGAAAATTTCCAGTAGGATTTCCCCAATTTTCCCTTTACAACTTTCTTTTTCTTCCTTTGCATCAGATTACAAGCGACTCATTCACACAGGAACTTCTAGTTAGCTGTGACCTCTTCTGGATACTTAGAGAAGTACAAGTGTCCAGGGATCACAGTGGGATGAGTCTGTGCTCAGATCTGCTTGTTCACATGAGAAAACATGGTTTTAGTTAACAGTTATGTCAGTTAATCAGTTTGAATAATTTAAAAACATTTTAGACAAGCTCAAAAATGAGAAATGTGTGTGTTTTAGAAAAGCTGCCACTGGCTAGTGATAAACGTGTGACTGAAATCTGAAAACACTGAACAGTTTACATCTATTAAAAATGACGAGTGCCTGTGAGATACATGAAGACAATCTTCTCTCAAATGTCATTATGCCGGCTCAGTGATGGACTGAATATACAGCCAATTTCCACAGAACATTCATCTTCTGATATTATCTTATGCTGTATTGGATAATGCTGATTATTTTATTAGGTAAAAAGAAGCATTAATAGATGCTCTTAGACATGCAAACAGCATTGTGTTAGGGAGGAAAGTTATCTGTAATCATAAACATAGCTCGAGTAGTGAAGGGTTAGACTTTGCTAAGTGGACCAAAACAGGCCTCCAGAGTTTATCAGGCTCCAACAGATGGGTGGAAGTGCAGCACACCCCCCACCTCATTAGTCCTACAATTAACAGGACAGATTTGTGCTTCAGTGGGTTCTGACAATTTACGTCTTTGATAAGACAACAAAGGTGCTCAGTTCCCATCACCCTCTACCTTACAGTGCTGTCCACACACACAGGCACAAATACAAATGCATATTCACACAATTAGGTAGATCAGGCCGGACCACAACAAACACAGTCTTTGACCTGACGTGCATGGTATATATCAATGCTTATATTTCACATTATTGTTGTGTTTTAAGTTATATTAAATAATATGATTGCATGTCTCTATGTGTCAGTCCTGTAATACAATGGCAGCCTGTCCAGGATGTACCCCGCCCCTCATTCAATGTCAGTTGGGATCGGCTCCTGTCTCCATGTGACCCTCTACGTGATAAAGGCCATAGATAAGAGATGGATGGATAAATGTTTTCATTATATCATTTCATTTATATTTATATATATATATATATATATATATATATATATTTTTTTTTTTTTTCTTAAGTAAAAAGTCTGTTCTTATAGATGGTGGTTCTGCAGTTTCAGCTGATAAGAATAATTCTCACTCTTTTATACTGTTTTTCACATCAGATCTTACAGAAGGAGTGTGCCCATGGCTCTCTCAGGTGCAAACTAGGCAGGTGCACACAGTATCACACAAATGCACAGAAGCACATTCTCACACAGAGAGAACAACCACACATATGCACACACACACAAAAAAAACATACGTTAAGTGCAGTCACACATGCAAATCGTTTGTCCGTTGCCAAATGTACACACTTTCACATTAAACAAACACAGTAATACGCTCATGCCTGCCTGAGATGTAACACCACTGATGCATTTTGCATCTTGACTGATGCAAAATGACTGATGCATATAAAAAAAAAAAAACCATTATCTGAAGATGACCTGCTTCTCTCTCCAAAACAAAACCATTAGCTGAGCGTGTTGGCTGAAGAGGAGCTCTGCAGTGTGTGTCTTTGTGTGTGTGTGTGGGCCTGTATTTACAGTGGGAGTAGCGTGCGTCTCTGTGGGTGTATTAAAGTCATGAGTGACATTACAGTTTGTGTTAGAGCAGCCAAACACGGAGCCTATGATGACAGCACACAAATGTGCTCAGGGTAAACTTTACAAGCACAACAGCCAAGCTAAACACACAGTCAGAGGGTGTATTTACCTTCAATCTACAAAGCAGTGGGTGTAGGATCATCTGATGCTTTCTTGGTGGTAATCCAGGACAAAAAGAACCTATAGGAGAGAATAAAAATGTAATGAAATATACTTAGGAAATATCCTATCAAATATATCTTCTGACAAACTATAAGAAAATGTGCAGATGCAGATAAGACATAATACATGAAGTTAATCCTGCCATGGGTTAGTCTGGCCCCAGTTTGTGCCACTGTGTATAAGCACTTTGTGCTCAACAGCTGTTAGCAGGACCACATGTGGTGTGGTGAATATGGTTCAGAGTGAAAAAGCACAATAGAGAAGAGTCAGTGAAGTTACACAGAAGTATGGTGGCATTAGCCAGCATGTCACTGGTCATATCAGACACAGCAAGGCTGTAGCAGCAAAATGGGTTTAATTCAGTAGATTTAAACTATCAAATAGCTGCATATATATTTTCTGTCGAATAGTCCACTATAGTGCATGTCATTGCTTATGAATCCCACCATTCTTTGCTGTTTGAACATGTTTTATTGATGTGTTGCTGATTTAGGGCATTTAATCGTTGTGTTAGGAGTAAAATGTATAACAGCGCTGATGCCGTGTACGCTGAGTTACTGGGTGATGATGATGATGATGATGATGAGCAGCAGGACACGCCCCTGGTGTTTCAGAGAAAACAGAATACTTTCAGAATAAAGGCACGCCCCGGGTACTTTACAGGCAGCTATTGTGGAGCAACATTGGAGTAAAATTAATCAAATTGATTAAAAAGTGATAAAAAGTGATCCTTTGGAAAGTATCGATTATTTCACAAAAATAAATATTTGAATCTTAAAGTAATCTTAAAGCATTTACATATGTTTGTGTACATAATAAGACAGGTTTCTTTGCAAACGCCTGCTCATTTTGGTGCTCCCAATCGTTTTGGCGCAGCGCTCTTTACAGATGGCTATTATTTTGAAAGGCCCTCCACAGCTTCCTTTTATCTACCTTTGACACCTGGGTCCTGACGCCTGGACGCTTCACTCGGCTGCGGTCGTTAGGAGACAGCGGCACCGAGGCGCATCCCCAGACAAATAACACTAAAAGAAAACTCTAATTAGAGCTGGATTTCATTTCTCTCTCGGCAGCAGGGACCAGTTTTTTATTTCCACAGAGCTGTTGACAAGTGAGTTAACTTGGTTTGAATAAAAGCTACTAGATTTCCAGTGTGATTTTCAACACACTGTGGACAAGAAACATTTATTTTAATACTCCTGTACAGACTTTGTTTTTCTGGCGCTGGTTAACTGAGTTTATGGATTTTATTCTGGTATTCATAAGAGCTTGTTTTACTCCACAGCATTATGATCTACATGTTTTATTGCATTATTATTGTTATTATTAGTAATATTCCTACATGTAGTCACTGTGTTAACTTTGTCTTCTTCACCTCGTTCTGGTCCAGAATGGACCTGCTGCCAGACATGTGGAGGGAGGATTACTGGCTCCCTCCAGGTGTGACCTGGAGAGACATGGAGCAGCTGGAGGGCTCCGACCGACCACAACCTCTGGACCTTCTCGTAGCTCTGCCCCTCGCACTGGGCTTTGTCACCCTACGCTATGTGTTTGAGAGGTACAACGCACGCTATCTCTGATCTGTGAAGAATTTGGGTGATGTGTTTGTGATACAGAAGAGTCATTGTCACTGCAACTGAATGTGTGACAATTACACACTTTATGCTGTAATAATCCCTACAGTATATCCTTCTTTTATGAAACACAATCATTTCTGTTTTTGTCGTGCAGCATTTCCTGAATATGACCAAGCACTTAGAATCTACAAAGGACATTGTGTTTGTAAAAGGAATATGAGCTGTGGAGCAGTGAGTAGGTGTTTCAGGAGAACAGGCACTGTTATCAGGAAAAAAAAGCCTTTGGGCTTTGAGAAAGTGTTTCTGTCTGAAATGAGAATATTTAGTGGTTAGTTTTTGAGTTATAGCAAACAAACACTTTTTCCATCACTTCTGGGGACATTACCGTGACTTAAATAATTGCTTGGAGGCTTACCAGAACCTTAAACATAACCACTGTTTACCTAATCCTATCCTTTACTCCAACCTTAAACCAAGTCTTCATTCACATATTTAATTATTTACATTCTGGGGACTTTTTGTGCCCATAGGGATGTCGAGGCTCCAAAATGTGACTGTGTAAATAGATTTATGTCCCCACAACTTAAGTAATAGCCAGCCTGAACACACACACACACACGACTGTCTTCAGGTTTGCGTCCCCAGTGTGTTCCCCGTGGGCTCAGAGGAATAATCCAGTGGTTTGTTAAACCCAGTGCATCATTCTTAAACAATGCTACTTGGTTCTGGTGCACTCTGGTATTTCTTACTGTATTTACTGTAAACACATTCTTGCTGTGTTGTGAAAACCATGTGTGAAACTAATAAAAAAAAAGACTTGTTTTGCGATTTCTGACAAAGCATTTTCAGATAGTCCCAGTGGATATTCGTCTATCTAACATATGAAGCAAGAAAATCTTGCAGCCGATCCTTCATTTTATTACATTTCAGATTTGGAGATTCTGTGGCAGTACATTTACAAATGTCTTATCTAAACTTCTATATTGCATTCCAATATACTGTGTATACTATATACTAACTCTCGATGGTTATATTCATAATGCATACACTCAAAAACACTACATTAATGCACAGTGGTTATACTAACATAAAGTACATGGTTTTCTAATTTTACCTGTACATATTTTCTTTTGATCTGTATCTATTTTTACCTACTTCTCAGGTTTGTTACTAGAATACTACATTTTTCTCTTTTATTGTGTCAAGCTTAGTGGTTATACCGTACATCCATGCACATACACAAACACTGCTTTGTTTCCTGCCTTAACACTTGCATTGCATATATATATGGTACAGATTTGAGTTTTGAGTTCTCCCAGGTCTAAAGTGTTTGCTTTTCACTGACTGCTAAATGGCTTATTATGTACAGAAAGGACAAGCTAGTGTCCTGACCAGCCCACAGTGGGTGTTATATCATCATTTGTGTAAACTGTCTTTTGTTTTCCTTACCCCCAGGTTTTTAGTCCCACCCATGGGCAGATGTTTGGGGGTAAAGAATAGATTGCAAATGAGTGCCTCACCCTCCCCAAAGCTGGAGTCGTTTTACAGACAGCGGAGCAGACAGCCAACACAGGTTAGTCTGAAAAGTATTCATCATGCATTCACACATGATCAGCTTATGTTGTAGTCTATTTTTAATTCAGGAGGAGCTGCCTGAAAACATTAAAAAAGGTGAGGATTAAAAGGCTTTACATTTCTCCAGTGTTCACCAAGTCTAAGAGATAATTGCTTGTGTGAGAGCGGAGGGATGACATGAGTGTTACGGTAATGTACAGAAACCATACACATTCATTATTCTCTGAGCTTTGACAGAAACTACAAATGCTTGTTCAAAAGTTATTCAAATTTGTTTTCTCATTATGTATTTACAAAATATTAGCAGAAGCTTTAAAGCATCACATGACCCAATTTAACAATCTCAGTTTAAAACATGAAGATTGTTATTGTTTCAAGAGATATCAAAACACTATTAGAGGTCAGACTTAATACATTTGTCCAATTTGGTATGACATTACATTAGTTTATTATGTGGAAAGTGAAATCGAAACTGAGAAATAAAAACATCAACTACTTTTATCTTCTCCCTTCTGTTAAAAACTGTTTCTGCTCTTCATCCCATCCATCTCACCTCTATTTCACCACTGTTGTTGTTTCAGAGTGAAATTGTTGCTTTGATGTCGCTGTGCGGCAAAACCCAGAGGCAGATTGAGACCTGGTTCCGACTTCGCCGGAACCAAGACAGGCCCTGTCAAACCAAGAAGTTTGGTGAAGCTGCGTAAGTCCTTTCTCTCCACATCTTTTATTGTTGGCTTCACAGATTCACAGAAGCTCAGGGCCACTGAAAAAAGAAAGATTTTTCAAAGCCATATTGATTATTTTTACAGTGTTGAAATTTTAAAAGACATTTTATTTCAGTGTTCAAAAGTTCTGATGTCAGTGTTTTATTTTGCAGTTGGAGATTCTTTTTTTACCTCACAGCCTTTACGGCTGGACTGGCCTGCTTGATTGATGTGAGTGTCAATTTAATAATGCAGAAGCAAAACACTACTATTGCTGGTAACAATATAACTTGGAAGTGAATCAAACATATTAATAACCCTGTATTAATACTGTTGTTATGGCACAGGTTTCTTTTTAAGTTTTTTCTAATATTTTCTGTACAGAGACCCTGGTTCTGGGACCGCAGGGAGTGTTGGAGGCAGTATCCAGTACAAGTAAAAAAAAACATCATCTACACCATCTCCCTGAGCTTTCAGAAACATTTTTCTTTTTTTTTATTTTGGTGGCGAAAGTTAAATGAGGTATAAGAACACTACAGTAATACATGTGCAGGCCATCAGTGAAGAACACACATGTCTAGATTTACTGTCAGTGCCTCAGGGAAACATCAAATTTGCTTCAAAGAAGGAAATGTAAAGCGAACACAGGACTACAGTTTCCTCTCTATACTGAAATTAGAAATCACTATCATTTTCAGCTTTGACTCAGTGGAAGGACGAGATAATGAATGCTCATACATGTGTGATTGCATGATGAGTGGTGTATTTTTTTATTTATTTGTATGTTGCCACAGATTGCCCAGTAAATTTACTTGTTGCCAAACTTTGGGTGTAAGTTCATATGGATTATTTTCTAAATTTATTGACTAGCTGTGAGGTCTATAAAACACCATATGAAAAGTCAAAAAAGGCCACTACTCTTTTGTTCAGTCTAAAGATATTCAGTTTACTTTCACAAAATACTATTAAACTAAAATATATTTATAGCTGAGATGCTACAACCGGTCATTTTTAGCCTCTTTTAATTAAAAAGTGACTTAGCAATTCGGTGTTGGCTGACATGACTCCATGTGTGTACCTCTAGGAAATGTTTAGAATGTTTGAAATACTTTTTATTTACTTATCTTTACATAATGTTTCCACCACAGCCCATGGAGAGAGCTCATTACTGGTACTACATGCTGGAGTTGGGTTTTTATGGCTCTCTGCTGCTCAGGATCTCTGTGGACGTCAAGAGGAAGGTGCTGACCTCAACATTCATTCATTCATAAATCTGTTTCCTTCCTAGTTCACAACACACAGAAGAGAAGTACAGCAGTGAACATGGTGATCATATTTTATACTGCTCTAATTTCACACCTGCTTTAAGGAAAAGTTTCACTTAATATGTGGTTAATAAATAATTACCTCTAAATCATTACATTAAAATAGGGCTTTTTTTAACAGTAAGCCTTTTACAGAAGGCATTTCTTTATATTCAGTGTTTGTGTGTTTTGTCAGGATTTTAAAGAGCAGGTGATCCACCATTTGGCCACCATCTTCCTGCTCAGTTTCTCCTACTGTGCCAACTACATTCGCGTTGGCACCTTGGTCATGCTGCTTCACGACTCCTCCGACATCCTGCTGGAGGTAACGCACACACTGCTTTAATGTCTACAGTTGGAAGTTCACACTGCGCTTCAGGCTGTTCTGAAAAAATGAGTATCTGGTCTGAGATCTTATCTCTGTTGTAAACTGAAGGAAACTGGGTTAGCATCAGCAGGCAGATCCTATGACTTGTCCTGACAGCTGAAAGCACTTTAGCAGCCTGGTGTGGGTTTTGTTTACCTGCACAGCACAAATGAAAGTACATGAGAAATGGGTTAAAACATATTTTATATTCTCCCTCTTGAAAATATATTTTCCCCTTTATGTGTTGTCCTTAACTTGACCAAGTAACTGTGCTTCAAGCTTCAGCTACTGTTTAGTTCAGTGTGGTGTATGGAGCTGCCACTATAGTTTGAGTCTTTGTTTGGTTAAATCAGTCATTTCTGGGTTTTCAGTCTGCCAAGATGTTCAACTATGGCACTGGCTGGAGGAAAATGTGTGACACATTGTTTGTTGTGTTTGCTGTGGTCTTCCTTGTGACTCGACTGGTGATTTTCCCCAGCAAGTAAGTTCTTCTCTTGAAATGTTTTCTTGTTTTGGTTAATAAGATGTTTAAATACTTAATGTGGCATATTTGGCTTGTAAGTCTACAGTCAGAAACACTATTTTCAACTTGACTTGACTTGAATAATGTAATTACTTACAGAATCATCCATACCACACTGGTGCTGTCCATGGAGCTCTTTCAGCCGTTTCCCGGATACTACTTTTTCAATATCCTGCTGATGGTGCTGCAGGCTCTTCACATCTTCTGGGCTGGTTTAATCTTACGCATGGTCTACAAGTTCCTGAAAGGGAAGGTGAGAATCAAGAAAATTATTCATGATATCAATTTTCAGCTTTGTAAGACATGTTAAACCCTGTATTTGTTTCTGCCCTTAGCTGGAAAAAGATGAACGCAGCGAAGAGAGTGAGATTGAAGAGGAAGAGGTGGATAAAGGAGAGGAAAATGCTAATCAAGAAGGAGATAATTGTTGGGGAAGAAGTAAAGACACGCTAAACTCCAAACTCTCGATGCTGGCCACCACCTGTGTCCTAAATAACTTGACCAACCACATGGCCTCTGCAGCTGACAGAATACGTAAAGCTCAGTAATGAATTGATGTTTTTTTTTTTGTACATTTTGTCCTGGATGTGCTATCTCAAGGTTAAAACAGCCATGTGGTTTATCTAATGAAAAGATGTAACATGGATTTTTCATCAGCTCTGTACTAGAGGCCATTTATGCTGCTGGGACTGTACCAATGGGCGGCAATTTTAATTAAGAGTGGAATTTGACAAGTAGAAAGATGGGAGTTTAGTTGTGTAAAATTTCAAACATAGCAGAGGATGATTTCAGTCCATCGACTTCTGGGTTATGGGCCCAGCATGCTTCTGCTGTGCCATTGCGCTGTACACTCCTGATGGGACTTGAACCCACTGGCTTAGTAGGCCAGTCCCTTATCCATTAGACCACAGGGGTTGGATTTGGTATGTTGTTACATTACATTTCTATTCTGTAAGTTCATAAAGTACATTTTTGAAAACAAAAAAAGTGATAGCAACCAGAAACAACTACGAAAGCAGATCTAAGTGCAAATAAAGACAGAAAAGGTTGTTTACTATTGTACAATAATGAAGTTGTTTCATAACATGCAGTAAACATTTCAATCCTGAAAATAAAGACATTATTGTACTATTTCTACATCTGTCTCTTGTGATGATTTAAGACTATAATTTGTGATGTGATTTTCTAAAATATAGTTTTATTCACCACTCTTTTCAGCCATTATTAGATAGGTATGTGTCAGTTTACTAGTAATTATTAATTAATTAAAAGCTATAACATTATAATTACAGTCTTTTGTCCATTCTTCATTCTATCCATTATCTATACCTACTTATTCATAACCAGGGTACAGTCTTTTGTGTTTCAGAAATTATATTATATTCATTGTTTTAGCATCTTCCCTGAAGCTCTGCTTTTTGAGAGTTTGTGACATAAAACAGAGTGAGTTCATCACTCGCCACAGACATACAGTACATGCTGTACCACAGTGCCATCTGGTGGCTCGTACCAGCATGACACTAAAAGGCTGGATGCTATTAAACCTGTAACAGACCTGCAAAATTTGTTCAAAATAGAAGATCAATTTTCTTGGAGTTATAACGTTATAACATTAGTTATAATGGTCGGGAGAGATGGAGCCGCTTGACTATTTGATTTTCTGCCTTCACCGTCAGAAGTGAGTTAAAGTCTTCTGTGTGAGTATTATGACATTATTATTATTATGAAACTAGTTAATTCACATTAGGCGTTTTGTTTGTATGTGTTACCGTTAAGGTTTTAAAGTGGTTTTTCAGGTTTGACCAGTTTTTTTCCGAGCACCTGTTGATGCTAACGTGCTAATGGCAGTCTTAGCTCTTGGTGGCTAGCTAACCACAAGCAGTGCGACGGTGTCTACTGTCGAAAAATACCGACCCAAACATGTGTATTTTAATGTAACATTCGTTTCAATCTATTTGTGAGTTAATATAAATTTAAGTTAGTTAAGTATTGAAGATATTTGCCAATAATCTGTCTTGCTAGCATTAAATACGAACTAACGTTAAGCTAACCCTAACGTGAGCTTTGTCGCGGCGCCTGTTAGCTAACATGTTGGCTAGTTAATGTAACCCTATCATCGTTAAACGCTGTTAACAATAATTAGCTAACGAAGCTTTCTGCCCAAATTTGCCCTCATATGCTTTAGAACACTTTTACAGTTTTGACATTTTTATACTTTCTATGGTACGCCTAGCGCCAGCCGCCTAGCGGTGAGAAAAGGCAATGTCTCTTGTCGCCACAAGGGGGCGATGTCGCTCCGAAGATTAACGCGGCAAATACGAGATCCTAATATGCAACGTGGTACAGATTTCTTATGAAAGTTTATTAATATTTAGGATGATATGCCGGTACAGTTGTCTCTGTGGCGCAATCGGTTAGCGCGTTCGGCTGTTAACCGAAAGGTTGGTGGTTCGAGCCCACCCAGGGACGACAAACATTTATATTTTTTTATGTGGTATTTTTTCTTGTTTTATCATCAACATATCGGATAATTATGAACGAAACTCTGCCTTAACACATTTGGTCGTCACCACCAAGAAATACAACATGTCAACAGCGGCGATTTACACACCAGCCCTCCTCCCTGCGTGCAGTTGTATCTGGGGAGCAGGTCAGGAAGCAAAAACAAGACTAGATGATCCTGTTTCTCTTCTTTAGCACAGGACTGGGCACACAGGTGCTGTCTTCCCTAACTGCTGATCTCGTAGTAAGTGCTGATTTTATAACTTTTAAACTATCGTTTTTCGATCCGGGCAAATAAGGTTACAACATAACATTTTTATAATAGGTAGTAATTCATTTTCCAGCACGTTTTTAATTTTGTACAATTGATGTTTCACCATGCACTTCTGCATTAATGTCGCTTTTGAGCTCTTATGTGTTTTAATTTGTTATACATATATTATATCATAATGTAAATCTGGTCTGGCTGCCTGGTTGTGACAAACTATTGAAAACAGGTAAACATAGCAGTGGTGCCTGAATATTAAAATATGAGGAAGTAGCCAATCGAAATGACAGGAACAATCCTAGAAATGTATTTCTACAGTTCTGATATCTGACTTTTCTCATGGAATAGCCTCAATTTGTCATTGTACAGTAAATACAGCACATAGTGAGGCAAAACAATGTTCCTATGGAAACCATGTTGCTACATTAAGACTTAAAGAAATATACATATTGTGTTTTGTCTGACTGGCACATTTTTTTGTCTTCATTTCAGTAATCAAAGATGCAGATTTTTGTCAAAACACTGACGGGTAAAACTATTACCCTTGAGGTGGAGCCCAGTGACACTATTGAGAATGTCAAAGCCAAAATCCAAGACAAAGAAGGTACTGTGTGAATAGATGTGAGTAAAAAATTCAAGCAGTGATATATGATACCCTCTGCAGAGGTATCTGAAGATATCTTTAACAATGAATTAGATCTAACAATACATTATCTTTCCAGTATATAAAGTTTATACAGTACTGTAATTCAAGAAAGTTTGTGTGTGTTGTCTAGCATTCATATTTCTAGACTAATTTCTAGATGGATGGGTCTCCACAGATGAGATTTTTAGCTTTAAAATTATCTAAATGGTTTCAGATTTCAGCTTTGCAAACAGTTTATATCATGTATATATTTTCCATTGACGTAGTACTGCACCATATTTTAAACCTGAACACCATTGCTATTCTCTGTTTGCCTCATAGTGAGTAATCAGTTGCCCTGCTTATATGCACACATACATAAAGATATAATCTGTCAATTTTAAATTTTTAAAATCAGGATCCAAGTGGATGTTCACAGAGAACAGAACATCTGGTCTCCCAAATAACATGCAACAAAGTTATTATTAGATATATCTACTTAAAAGGAGAACCATTTCATAATAGTATGTTCAGTGTGGTTGTACATGAATAAAGTATCAGCAGTTATTTAACAATTCCATCCATTTTACAGAATACTATTACAGAATTAAAAGGTCAATCTCAGGGCTGAAAATTGAGAGGCAGCTGTAAATGTTAAATCACTCTCAATACCTGACACTATCACCAATTCATAGTTGCAACTGTTTTGGTTCAAGGTATCCCCCCTGATCAGCAGCGTCTCATCTTTGCTGGAAAACAGCTTGAGGATGGACGCACCCTGTCAGACTATAACATCCAGAAGGGTATGTGGAACTTGAACTGTGCCGAACTATAACTAATATTACACAGTTCAGGTATTTTTGCATACATCATTTCCTTTCCCAGAATCCACCCTCCACCTTGTTCTACGTCTGAGAGGGGGCATCATCGAGCCATCTCTAAAACAGCTGGCTCAGAAGTACAACTGTGATAAGATGATCTGCCGCAAGTATGTGTACAAACCTTTCAAGCTGTTATGTTAATGAAAGTTTAGAGTTTTCTTGGTTTGCCCCAATTATTTATTTTGTCATTTTGGTAGCAACATAAAGTGATCCGATATTGATTGTGTGCATATAAAAGAGAAAAAAGGTGTGAATTTTGCTGATGTCTGTTGGTGAAAACATTTTAAACAAACACTTTTTTTCTCCCATTGTGCCAGATGCTATGCTCGTTTGCACCCACGTGCTGTCAACTGCCGCAAGAAGAAATGTGGACACACCAGTAATGTCAGACCCAAGAAGAAGCTGAAGTAGACACCTGGAATCAATGAACAATACTATCAATAAAACATTTTGACCTGTAAGACTTACTGTCGTTTTCTGTTGCCTGGTTTGTTTGACTCCATCATGTCGCATGTAGACCTGTGGAAGTGTTTGGTACATACAGTAACAACATTTGATATTTTGTTGTAGTTTTCAGGGTGCTCATCTGTAGTTGCCATCTGATGTGAAGTTCTGTTTAAACATTACTGTAAATATATGATGCTACACGAAAATTAAAGTTGAAAATGTTTCAACCAGGCTACTGTTTACCCTTTTTACAGCCACATTTATCTGCTGGTGTAGGGATCAACCAGGCGACCAATCAATCACAGTCCCACTTCTCTAACCTTATATTGCAAATGTCATTCTCTATAATAACATTTGTAGAACATTTCCAAGAAAGTGACAGAAAAACAAACCCAATAATCGGCTTTAAGTAGTAGCACATTATGACCTTTAAAATTTGCTCACTGGGCTCCTCAAAGATGAAGGTTAACATAAATTAACTTGCTTTAACTATTTCAGTTAATTGTACAGTAGAAATAGTTTACCTGTCAAACTTAACACACAAGTACAGTGGAATATCTGAGTGGCTGTATTTGCTTTTATTTCCAAACTGTTAAGACAACAGCTCAAAGTTTGAGACCGAGCTGGTCTGACTGTCCACAAACATCCTTAAAAGAGAACAGTAAGGCATTAAAAGATTAATACAAACAGCGTAATAGACCTTGTTAATAATAGTCTGTTATATAACGACTCCATAAAATAGTCTGTTTTAATTCATTTTCACAGAGTACAACCACACTCTCAAGGCCTATGACATATAGTGTTGTCCACAGCTAAAGGTAATGTGCTGAAAAATGACAGAAGGCAGAAAATATGTCCTAAATGTCATTGAATGCATCACAGCAATCCTAGTGACATGTTTAATAAGATGTGGATTTGTCATAAATAATACTAAGTTAGTGATTCGATAAGAGATGATGCACAGGACTGGGCCAGTCCAAATGTCACATAAAACTATCTGTTAGACTAAGTGATGATTTTTATTTATTATGGTTACTTATTAAATACCCTAAAAATAATGATTTAAATCATTTAGAAAACACCCATTTATCTTAATTTTAATTGCATAATATATCCTATGTATTAACATGTGCTTAGGAGTTACTTTTAACTTATTTTATAGTTAATGGTTCCTTATGAGCTTAAATGAAAACTTGATAACAGACAAGCTGCTGAAACACCTTACTGATGAATCTGCCCCTAATATTTGATCTTTGGTGTCAATATTCAGCCCATAGTCATATTAAGATACTGAAGTTTAAACTGTGTCCATGCCTTACCCTAATATCAAATGCTGTTATACGTTTACTGCTTGTATCTGTGGAAAAGCACCTCCTCAAACCACTATGTCCTTCATTGTAAGTGCTCCATTAAGGATGTGTTACTATAAACCCTCCACTAGTTTATCAACACAGATCATTTCAGTAATATTTATGCTGTATGCAGGTTGTTAAACAGGCAAATATATTTAAAGTTATTTTTTGTTGTGTGATCTGTTTTTAATTTGTATTCACTTTCAACTGATTATGCTGTTACGCTTCCTTTATGAATGGGCTGATTATTATGTTGTAGAGATGTTTTAATATCAGCCGTCAGGTGAAACAAGGCCTCTAATTGTTCATATTGACACTCAATAACCTTTTTTTTTTTTTTTTTTTTTTTTTTTTTTAAAAAGTCATACTTATGAAAAACTACAAGCACCAGTTCTCAATATGAAATGTCTAGCACTGTTAAGCACTTACCTTAAAGGTGGTTTATTGCATTGAATGTTCCCTTTGAAAGCAACATGAAGCGTTACATTAGATTGGACAAGCATTATCATGTATATGCTGCTGTTCAGGCTAACACCTACAGCATGCTGTTGAGTACAGCACAGCCACTGCTGCAACACAGACATGGAGTAACCTTTCTGCAGCTGAGGTGGTTCTTTGTGCTTGAACTGGGACCAGCTCCATCTTGTTTTGTTTGCTCGCTGCTGCCATGGCCACGACAAATTTACCCCTGTCCCCTGCGCCATCTCCCTCATGGTGTGTGTTTATCCTTCTTATTTCTCGAGGAGTTTAACCAGGCTCTGACGGAGGTCATTAAGGTCAAAGATCTTGATGTCCAGAATTTCGACGGCCCTCTGGATCTCATTGTCCATGCGATCGCGTTCCTCAAGGCAGTTACTCAGGTTCTGCTCTGTGTTCTGGATGCGCCGCTCCAAATCTGAATTACGCATCTCCATCTCCTACAGAGAGGAGAATGAAGGGAAGACACCAAGCAAGGAAAAGTTAACGAATGCTTTAATACTTTTACTACTGATTATTTTGTAATAACTCAATAAATGTGTTTGTTAGTATTTAATTATGATTCCATCCCACAGTGCTGTAATAATCACACTCCTACCCGTAATCTGCGTATGGCCTCGTCTCTGTCATGTTCCATCTCATGGTACTCTGCTTTCTTGCTTTGCAAAATGTGGATTTCCTGGAACAGAATGAAACTCATAGCTTGGAGACAAAGTTGTTTTTTGGGGGGGGGGTTTAGCAGCTGACAACTGTGATCAACTGCAGCTTTCCAGACATTGAACTACTAACCTCATCTTTGGCCTTCAGCAAGGCCTCCAGCTCCTCCAGGGACTGGGTCAGCTCATCCTTCAGCAGGTCACTGGGGCCTTGGACTCCATGGGCTTCCAGGTCTGCCACCTTAAAACACACAGATTTGTTTTTATTCCTCACAGAGACTTCACATTGACTTACACAAATATGCTGGAAACTTACCCAAACCTTAATCATAACCATTATGAACCAGACTCTAACGTTAACCCAAGTTGTCACCTGACATTTCATTGATTTACATGGTGGGGACCAGCATTTGGCTCCCATAAGGAAGGCCAAATCCCCACAGTGAGAGTGTGTAAACAGGTTTTGGTCCCCACAGTTTGAGTAATACAAAGCACACACACATATGCATTGGAATAAAATCATATGGGACAAGGCTTCAAATAAGCTTAAAGTCTGGTGGCTGTGTTTGTCATCATGGCTGTTACAGTTTCATTATTTAGTACTTTTAAAGTGCTATATAATGTAATCTTTACTTACAATTAAAATAAATGTATTGCCGCTAAGGCTAATCTTTCAGCTCATCAATAAGTTTCATATATAAGATTCAAATAATAAAACTGCTCCTGTAATATTTCAAAGCTTATTTACAAGGACACCTTTAAAATAACCATTGGCATCTGAGACAGACACAGGCTGGATTACTTTAAACCACAAATGACTGAGACTAGAAGGAGGTGTAGAAAGAAAAAAAAAGAGAAAAAGAGTGGATGCCAGCTCCCTCTGGTGATTTTTTTTTTTCTAAGTGGGGCATCAAAAGTAGGATATTGCTGTCCTACAAACCCCTCTCCCTCTTACACTGCCCCAGAGACGTGAACCATTTTCAGCCACCTGGTCCCCTTACTCAGATAGAAGGAACAAGAACTTGGTCTAAAGGAGACAAGGTTCTCACTTGTATGAATTAATTTTTACAAAAACTGTTTCTTGTTAAAATACAGGTCAAGGGCTAAAGAATTTAAAAGGCAGCGATCGATACTGTAAAGCTGGACTATAATGGAAAGGGATCAAGGTATTAATGTGTTAAATAAGAGCAGTCAGCTGCCAGCAAATGTAAAAAAAATACCTTTTATTGATAGGATGGGCAGAGGCATCAGCATCCATTGGAACCTGAAAGGTAATTTAAATGTAAAACCCTCCTGAGCCTCCGTGTATTTAGAGAAAATTATCTTGAGGTGAAATGTGACATTGCTGCATGCGTAGTGAACCGGCTCAACCAGCGGTGAGAACACCTTGTTTAAAGCTTTGGAGGGAAAATGCCTGCAGCACAAGTTGTGTCAAAGATTGATGAAGTGTGTTACCTGCCTGACTAACTAGTCCCGTTTTTCCTTTTTGTTCCTGAACGAGTACTTTCAAACCAAGGGCATGAAGTGTCTGAAAACGACCCAATCAAAAGCAGCATGACCTCCCTCAGCAGAGAAAGGCATACAGCTCAGTCATTACTGAAAGCAACAGATTGACAGATTGAGTCCCGTCGGCCTCGCCTTGTTCCTGCTTGAGCGAGGCTTCAGCAGCAACCCGAGTGCCTGGTCCTGTTGCTGAGCTTCACAGCTGCAGTACTGATAATTAGATGTGATTCTAACCATTAGCTCCTTCTGCACGTTACTACAGAACCAGCTAGGCCTTGGCTGCACATGAAGGCCAAAAGATTTCAGAGCTACTTTTAAACTACTTTTCAGTATTTAACTCAATAATGCATAAAGATTTTTTGGTCCAATTTAAGCAACCTAGGCTAAACCTTCACCCAGGTATCTGAATGTCAACGTTAAACCAGTAGAGTCTCACATGTTCTCGCAGCCTCTCGGTCTCCTCCTGATACGCCGCCAGCTGTTTCTTCCACTGCTCCACATTGGCGTTAGCCTCATGCAAAGCTGCCACCAATTTTGAGTTGCTGTCCTGCAGAGTGAAGAGCTCAGCTTCCAGGTTCATCTCACAAATAGACCTGAAAAACACATTCACAAAACTAAAACAAATATTACATGATGCACGCAGAATAATACTGTATACATCAGCCTTACTGTAACATGGTTTCTATGGCCAGAACTATCATACATATTTTAGGCCAACATGGTGAGAAGTCCTTAGTGTGCTGTTACAATGTCCATACCAGGGCAAACAAACGATGTGATGAAAAACTTCAAACAAACTACTACATAGATTTTCAGGGGAGGATGTTTTGTCAACTGTTTTTTCAGAGGTCAAAAATTAATATTACTGCTTATTAATAACACATAATGCACAGTTATAACTCATTATGTATAACACCTTATGTATTATGCCAACAGCCTAAATGATAGCTTACATATCTTACTTGGGAAAAGGTCCATTATGTGGAGTCAAATCTGACACTGTAAGCTACATGTGTAACTAACCATAGTGAAGACAGGAAGGTTTAGACCCAAAACAAACAGTGATTGATTTCTTTGAATTCCACCTACAGAGATGGAACCAACATTCTTGAAGCTGACTGTGTTGTGTTTGACTGGAATAAAAACCTGCCACATCTTGTTAATCTGTGGCACCTAGTTTGCATTTTTGAAACCTGTTTTTTTTTTTTTTTTTTTGAGTTCATCTTGTGTAAAACAAGATAAGATAGGACACTATGGCTCACAGTGTAGTAACACCCAGCTGTAATGCTGCCAACAGTGTGGAATGTGATGAAACACTGCCTGGTCTGGTTAATGCAGACACCAACCCACTGCAACAGTATTAAGGAGGCTTTACCAAAGTTTGCACCTACTGCCCACAGTTAAGGTCATTTCACTACGCCAGCTAATCATGGTTCCAAAGAGAAAATTGCTGTGAGCACTTTTATCTGCATGTACAGTTGAATATTATCTCAGACTGTAATCAATGTACTCAGTCCCAGTTTATGACACACATTCATATGCACTCAAGTAAATAGGCCTTATGTAAGTGTATGGGTGCAGCTATACGTGACTCTGTGTTACAAAATACATAATAGATATAAATAAAATATGAATTTAATCTGCAGAAAAGATCAGGAAAATTCTGTCCTCATCTTTGAGCCTTTCTTCTGTCCCTGCACATCTAGAAAGGCTGAGGTTGTCCCCTGGCAACAGCTTACCATGGTAACCATTCAGACCAGCTTTCTGTCTTAATAATTGGTCTGTAAGATATAAAGGCCTTGTGGGTGGCTCAAAGGGCTGCATTAAGAGATGTCTACAAGTCTGGTTTGATGTTATGTATGTATGAATCAACACCAGATCAAATGAAAACAATATTCATGGTCAGTGAACACTCCCAGGAAGGTTAAAGTTAAAGGTAAAAGATTATCTCCATGCAATCAACCATGCACAACCTGAGGGATGAGGGATGAATTATTTGGAATGAACTGCAATAATGTTAATGCAAAAAAAAAAAAAAAAAAAAAAAAAAAAAAAAATCAGTATTATGAAGACTAACTTGATAAGAAAGCACTTTCTGACTAAAAGTTGTTCCCACTTTTCTAAATAACTGGGACAAAATACTACAATACTATTACATCTATGTTTCATCTACTGACCCTGGAAGTGGAGACATGACTGTATCATTTGTACCTAACATACATGTAATACCTCTGCACTGTTAAAATAGTTCATTAGTTCAATAAAACTTTTGTTTGCCCTCTCTTCATGAAGATGGCTATCGCCTGTTTTCATACTAATGTCCACAGACATTCAGCCCCCGAGCACAGACATGTAAAAAGCTCCTATATCTCCTACATTTGTAAGAACAACTAAGTGATGAGTTATCTCTTCCTGTTGTTATTTTGTGTATCTTTGTAGTTTGATGTGGTTTTTTAGCCATTTTTCATCCATTTTGGCAGGTTTTGCATCTCTTCAGTCATTTTGAACCTGTATTTACAGGTCTTGTTTGCATTTTTGTGAGGTTTGGTTGTCAGTTTTCCACACTTCTTTTAATTACTGAGTGTCTGTTTTCAGTGGTTGTGTATGTTTTTGTAGCTGTTCCTAGGCATTTTGTTGTTGTTCTCCTTTTAGGCCACCTGACCCCTTGGACCCCTGGGCCTGTTCTTAATAAGCCTGTTCAATAAGCCATCCATGCTAATGTCATGTGACAACCCATGACATGACAACTGAGCAAGTCCATCCACTGATGAAGGACATGAGATCTAACTGAAAGCACTGGAACATTTGTAGCAAGTGGACCCTGTACTAGGATTGTGTTTTTATCCCTATGCTCAGTAATGAACCTTCAAACTCTGTTCAATACATGTCTGTGAACAAGGGATAAAATGCTAACTGAACGTTTTCATCTGGGAGTTTCACAATTCAGGAAGCACAAGTAGACACACAATCAGCAAAATGAAACTCTTAACGGTCACACAAAACAAGCATTTCACAAAAGGATTCCTACAACAGCATTTCATCTCTGGAACAGGAGGTGAGGGTTTTGTGGTTTTCATTCTGTTAGTGTGTCTCTGTGTATTTGTGCGTGGGTGTGTAACTTGGTTACCCTTCAGAGAGCATCTTTTTAATGCGCTCCTTCTCTGAAGACAGGGTGATGTCGGCGCTCTGGCTGCGGAACAGCTTGTCCTCCGGTCCATTCACGCACATCACTGGTGGAGACTGGAGTTCATCGGAGAGGTCCTGAGAAACACATCAGTAAATGCACTCCCCTAATAACGTACACGGCATTAGAACAAAACAGACTCCCACCACCACATGGATTGTTCAAAGAGGAGAGACTGCTCAGTGAGAATTACCACTGACTGACTCATGGTGATGTACGCTATATTACAGTTTCTGTTTTATGTGTTGCCAAATGATCTTTTTCAGGGTTCAGAAGATAGCTCAAAGAAAGACTCACCTGTGAGAACTAGAGGAAATCCATCAAGTAGAAGAAAAAAACAAGAAAGAAACACATCAGCACAAACAATACTATCCATTATGACCTTTTCAAAAAATACCACTATCAGTCTTCCTTAGCTGTGTGATCAGTTATGCTTGACAGCTGATCAAGAACAATTAATTGACACAATCTGCACTTTTCTGGAGCTTTGGCTTCTCCAACGTGTTCATTAAATCAATAAAAAGCGAGAGACATCACTTGGAATCTGTTCAGCCATAGGATTAAAAGGAAATGGGCATGTTTCTCATGACCAAGCAGATGGAACTGATGGGTAATTATTCTCTATTGATCAAAAGACGCCTGAGCCGACTACATTTTTATCATCGTGGCCTTTGAGACAGAAGCTTCTAGGTAGCAGCGGGTAGAAAATGCAGTTGAGGTGCACTGCTGGGTGGCGTAGGATAATTTTACCGTCGTCCTAGTTTTCCTCACTTTCTCTTCCCTGGGAGACAAGTGACCCAGCTCATTTTTCTTTTCTTTCTCTCTCTCTCTCTCCATCTCTCTTTTGATTCAGTCATAGCAGTCTGTTTAAACAGCTACACTGCAGCAGGTAACACAGGTGTGTTTATGTAAACCTGCTCTGCGCTCACAGTGTCTCCACAAGCCTAAAATGCCAAAACATACGTCACTGGATAATTCTGTTGCCCGTGAGAACGTTTTTACATTTATACTTTGTTCCTGCCACCTGCAGAGGCTTGCTCTACTTTCACACCTTTCCTTTCTTTAGGGGTGCTTACCTGAGGAGCAGCGATAGTGAGCGCTGTGTTGGCCAGTTCTTTATCCTGTGATTTTTCTCGTGCCAAACGAGCTGCATCTTTCACCTCCTTGAACTTCTCTGAGAACTTTTTGAAAGAGGACAAGTGATAAACTCTTTCAGCTACCAGAACATTAAAAATGCTGTTCCAGTTAAACTTTGAGTATTTTTCAGTGCTAGTCAACGTTAGTTCTATAGTTGGATTGGAGAACAAATTACATAAACACGAGACCACAAGAAGATATTTCATTCTTTTAAAACAATCATCACACAAACACACTAATTAAAACACCCACCCATATTATTAACATTATGTGGATTTAACGTCTCCCAATTAAACAAGTTTCTCTAACAATCTGTATTGCATTTAATTCCAGTAGTAAGGAAGCTACTGTATGATGAAATTTTAAAGCAAATTTTCCCCATGATCTGGTGTCAAGATTATGTACAGTATTTATAATGCTGTGCTGTATGAATTAGATTTTCAGTAAAACACAGTGTATCTAATATGGATCCTTGAGGAACACCTTTATCAGCCAATTGGAGACATCAAAACCCACAGGAAGCATATTTAATAAAATGCTGTGATAAACACTATCAAAGGTCTTAAAGTGATCTACAAAAAGAACAACACAGTGCTGCTTTTTATCAGGTGCTACAGTTTATGTACTATGAGTTGGTCTAAAGCCACACTGCTGTCACTGAACAACATTATTATCCTCAAGACTAAGGAAAGTCTGTTGCATACAACTAGAGAACATGCAGTTGATTTTAGTATATTTTACCTGATGCAGCTGTTGCTCTGTAGCAAAGCCCAGTCCATAGACAGTGTTGGCCCTGCTGTCGGCCCACTGACCAAACTTCTGGGACGTCTTGGTAAACGTCATGCTGGGTGTAACAGTGCAATTGATAATTGCCTGCAGATGCAGAGATAACAAGAGGAAAGGTGGTAATCAAAAGAAAATACTGAACTTTGCAAAGGATCATAATTTTTTCAGTAATGTTCATACAGAATATAACCAATGAATATTTCACAAGACTAGACCTTGTAACACTATAAAGCATTGTCTCTAAATAAAATAATCAAGTGCAGATACAAACAAAAGTACAATGACTAAAGCATCAAATCTAAAATATGCTATGCAGTTTATAGATGGCTCCTCCCAGAATTTACTTTATATGAAAGTGTAATTCCAGAAAGCATGTTTTCTTTTTATGCATTACACTAGATGTTATTTACTTATTTATTTACCTAAAATGACACTGTTTTGTAAATAAAGGCCTTAAACAGACAAGTTCTATCATTATGTGAATGCAAACTTTGTCAACACTGAGATAATCTAATTTTACACCTTTTTAAATGTTTTCCAAAAGAACAAAGAAAAACATCTGTTTAGAAAGGCATCGAGTCTCCCTCTGGGATTCCTGGCTATCAGCTATTGAGACAACTGTTTAGAAATGACTGCCTTGAACATGATCAAAAACCAAAGCTCTGGCACATCACAACCATCGTATTAGAAAGTAAATTCATAACAGATGCAAATTTGAATCATGTTTCTGTCAAAGACATGGCCCCTGTAAAGCTGCATAAACATTCACATCACCCATGTTCATGATCTCATTCTCAGTGAATTGGCTGACGCCACCCCTGAACACATGAGAAAAATTATTTATAAAACATTTTACATCCTCTCCACCACTAAAATCATGGAACTAATTTAACATCCTAGAACTGCAGACACTTTCCTCCTTGTTACCCCTGAAATAAATTATTACATGAACTCTTCTTCTGTGGTGATGTGTGATGTAACATGTTTAACAGAGGCAGATTATTTTGGACACCAGTCCTGGCAGGATTGGGCTGCTGAACGACCAAATGCCACCCAGCGCTGCCTTCTGGTAGGCAGAAATGTGGGTCAGACCAGAGGTGCTGAGACGAGATGACAGAGACCCCCTCCCCCTCCTCCCCAGCCCTGACGTGCCCTCTTCCTCATAATCTAAATCCAATCCACAGGCCCGCAGCGAAAATGTACAGGCATCTGATGTTTTGACACTCATGGTTTTGTCTGTTACATATTTCTTAACCTCACTGATATTTTTTTTGGTGGGAGTATGGGTGGTGAAGAGGACAATCAGTATGAAGCTGCTGTTTGTCCCATTTTATTTAGTTTATTTAGTACTGAAAAGCCACTTTTGGTACCAAGGCCAGCAGCTTTCAGCACACATAAATAACACTTCTTTAGTAGTTAAAAATCTTAAATGAACATTTCTGATTATTATGAAAAATACATGGTTCACATTTCAGTTCTGGATATTAAATCTGTTCTTTGTTCAATTTAAACTTTGATTTACTTGGTAAACTTTATCACCACCATTCCCTTTCTCTCTCCCCTCACCTTGGTGCCACCCACGCTGATGATGCGATAGACATTGCGGTTGGCATCATAGAAGAAGGACACAGAGACGGCATGCTTGCTGGCAGGGATCCAGTTCCTCTTGGTGGCAGGGTCGATCTGGAAAACATGGGCCCGGGTGCTGAAGATCGGCTGCTCCCTGGTGGAGGAAACGCAGGGATGATAAGAAAGCATGGCAAGAGGATGTTAAAATGCAAATCCCTCCACAGATTTCATGTTTGTTAAAAAAATCTTTGCATGAAGAGCAGGCAGGTTTCGATATTTCAAAATCTCAGAAACAAGACAAAAAGCTTTTCTCACAGACTGAAGTTTGTTTTTGAATTTATGAAGGATTAAAATATCTACAATTAAATCCTATTATAGTATAAGTCTACATAGTCCATATAGTCCTGCAGCTCGTGCCTAAAAGGGAAATCCTTCATTATTTGTATAGTGGGACAACCCATCTGTCTCTGCCATCCATGGACAGATGTTGGAATCATTCTTTGGCTCGTTCCTACTTTTTCCTGCATCATTCACCAGCCATACAGGGCTGTGACTTAGCTGGCAAATTATGTTGACTGAAACGCTCTGAACCCTCTCCCAAGTGGTTCACCCTCCACCCGCTGCTCTGCTCCTGGCAGAGTCGGCAGACGTGTATCCTGGATACAAGGTAAATATATCAAAGCAGCAGAGTCACTAGTGTTGGGAGGTGGTTTAGCCACTGTCATGTGATATGAATAACAAGCCTGTTAAAGTCACTGTCTTTCACTTTTAACGCCATTCTGCCACTTCAGCTGGGGCCAGAAGAAGCCCAGTTAATACATTTTCAAAACTGTGATGTATAATAAAACAAAGTAAATATGACAACATACTGACTAACAGTTATAGGCCCATCTAAATTCACAGCCACATCTCACTGTGAAAGTCTGAAGTTACAGTGTAGGCCTTTCAATCTGTTAACTCTCTAACTAGTAAAAATGACTGAGGTTGTACTCAGGGGCGTTGCTGCTTTGAGCTAAATGCTAACACCATGTAAACGTGCTGATGTTTAGGATTTTAGGTTATCCATCCAGTAGATGATGAGATATTCTGGAGCAAAGTGGTGGATCACCATCCCTAGAGCCACACAGCTAATGAAAAGCTGAGAGTACATTGATTATCATTCTATTTATTCCATCATATCAAATACGACGGATAAAGGGACCAGGACATACATGACTGAGGGGGTCATGGGGAGGCTGGTAGTGACTATTGCTAATGTTGCCCACCTCCACTTTGCTCCCTTTGTCGCCCAAAGCTGCCAAGTTAAAGTACGAAATGAGAAAAGAACCAGGACACCAGGACTCTTCTTCTTCTGTGCAGTATTGTAAATTCCTGTGGCTGTTCCCAGTAGAATAGAATTATTTTGGCCAGTCATTGTACATTTATATCTGACCCCATTAGTGACACAAATCCAGTATTGGTCTCTCTGTGTGCTCCTCACCGTGGGAGATCACGGCAAAAAGAAACATTACATACACTGTGCTTCAGGGACTGTGAAATGTTATCTGATGATAACCTACGTCACACAGTAATCCCCCCCTGTTGTCAGTGGATCTGCTGCTTCCTTCGCACAACCAGTGACACGTTGACTGGGACAAGACACAGGGATGAGTGCAGATCGTTTGAATCTCGGAGTGAGATTTGTGCTTTAACTTTCAAGTGATGTGGTTCAGATGCCAGATTAGAGGAATGTGATATAAATTTTTAAGTGAAGTAGTTATTTTAAATATCTGCCTGGACAGTGTAACAATGCCAGTGAAGAAGATGCCATACAGTTCATTCATTAAGCTAAAACAAGGGAACAAAAGAAGTTAAAGCCACCTAAATTAATTATATGTGTAATTTGATATTTCACATATAAAGTGGAATGACTTTACTTTTGAACATAACTAATACACAATAAAAAGACTAAGATTTCTCTCAAACTAGATCTGTGCTTTGTATTTAGGGCTGCACATGATTATTTTGATTGTTTTGTGCTGTAAGCCTTAATGCTATAAGGTAAGGCTTGATAAGGCACCACTCATTTCACTGGGCTGTCCAGGAGAGCTATGAAAACAAGGGAAAGGTCCCTACACTCAATTATAAAGTTGTCCCTTTACTGCCATGCTTTGACCTTGCCTGAGGTTTGTTGCCTGTGCTCTCCTCCTTAACACCCGGCACATAATGGCATCCAGCTTAGCAACATGCACCACTTCATGGACACTCATGATCGAACAGGAATCAAACCAACTCCCTAAGGCAGGCGTATTCTTAAACAAAGTCAAGAGTACATGTCAGAACAGGCTGCAAGTGTGTGTGTGTGTGTGTTTCAACATTTGCTCCTTTCTGCATGTGTAAATTGCTGTTGAGACACACTCTGGTGGTGTAAATCTGTGTGTGTGCTCTGTTAACTGGACATCAGCCCATCACTTATCAAGGATCTTTGGTTGTTGGGTCTTCATCCTCAGTAGATGGATGTGGCCTCTGGGGCTTAATGGGTGTCTCCAAACATAACAGAGCTTGATAGTGATTGGATGGAGGTTGGAGCTTCGCCTCACGATGAATGACCCCACTAATTCCTACCACAGTCTACAATTTCCACAATCTGCTCTACTGGTTTTGTCCCATGACTCTCTAACCTGGTCTTTCTAAATCTTTCATACACCGCTGGTTAACATTTCTAGATTAATGTAAGGACACGTCTCGTATTTCTGTCACTAATACTGATCCTACAGTTTTGCTGGTGCTAAAAAAAAAAAAAAGAAGAAGTGGCTTCTTGAAACTTCAGTCTTTAAATAATCTACCGGAAAGACAGCATTTCAGAAGTTCCCAATTTCAGCAATCAGCCAACACAGCTGTTTGTGTCAACTGACAGCTGGCATGCTGCAGATTAATGCATTATAACTATATAAAAAAAACATTATAGGTGCATCCTTCAGTATTATTAAACACATATTGAACAAATCAGATAGAACTACAGATCAAATAGTCTGATAACTCAGGGGTGACATCGAGGAAACCTGAGCCATTAGTCTGAAATGACCCTGTTGAATCTGTGATAGTAAAAGGGTGAAAAGAAACCAGAACACTGCTCCAGATGTGCTGCGGAGCAAATTCCATCCCTTAAATTTCTTGATTTTGATTTGGAGTATTACCACAACGTCAAACTATTACTACAGCTTTTTTTTCACTGGTCATGACTAACTGGTCCTTGTTCTGAAATCAAGATCTTAGGTTTTTCAGGCACCCCAAGGTCACAAGTACAAGGAATGAAAATTTCATATGGGAAAAAAAAAAAAGACAAAGCAAGTAAAGGTTGAAACTCAGGCAGAAAATGTTCTTACCTTTCTCTGTGATGAGGAAACATCTTATAGGTGGACTGGGATCTCTTTTCTATAAAAAAGGGAGAGTGAAAGCAGAGAATCCACTAACCAGAGTGTTTGCTCTTGATGCAAATCAGAACAGGAAAAAACTAATTATTAGTTATTGTTAATTGAGTTAACACACTTCTTCCTCTTAAAAATCTCATGAGCCTAATTGCACTTGGGCGACACAAACCTCGCCAGTCTTACCCCATTTCGGTGTAAACCCCTTGTTGAGTCTGTTATCTAACAATTCCGCGCTGAAACTGCTGTCCCCCCGTCAGTCCCTTCTCCCTTTCACTCTCAGCTAACAGATGCTTTATTCCAGAGGGAGCTTCCACTGCAGGCTGCGGCGGGTTGTGTCAGACCCGTCCTGTCCTGGTGACGGGCTCCGGCGATCACCCCCTGCAGGAGCGCGGAGAGTCACAGTCCGGAGGAACAAGCGGAGCAGCTGACCTCGATGACTCAAGTCCAGCCTGTGTCCATTTTCGAGCGGAGAAGACGCAGCTGGTCTTCGGTCTTTCCTTTTTCCTCTTTCAGTCGTCGTCCTGGTGGTCTGCGCTCTCTGCTCCCCTACCTTCGCTCTTCAGCGCTTCTGCAGCCAGACACAGCCGACAGGACAGTACCACCTGCTGGCTCTGAGGGCTCCGAGCATCCGCTGCAGCTGCATGAAGCAGCGTGACGGGGAAACTGTGTCAGCCAACCTGCAGCCAATGAGCCTGCATGTGTGCATGCTGCAAACGGGGGCTGCCAGGTTTAAGACTTAAGACGAAAGATCGTCCCGAAGGAAAAATCTTGACCTAGAAATAGTTTTTCATAGTCATGCTACAGCCCATTTAGAGTTTAGAGCTCTAAATATATTAGAATCGCACTTGTAACGGAGTAGTTGTGCCCTGCAGTCCTGTGCAGATTTAAGAGAGAGCTGTACATGGCCATAATGAGGCAGCATGTCATCCGACTCCAACAATGGGTGGAAAGAAAGAAACAACAGTGAAGTCAAGTAAAAAGAAGCAAAAAGAAGCTTAGGGAGTTTAATTTTCCAAGATTAAGAACAGGAGAACCTTTAGGAGCATCATTCTCTTAACTACCTATATCATTCAGTGGGGAGAAAAACAAAAAGGTGAAGCCAACACAAAACGTCTTCGCTTTAAACAGCAATTGACTAAATGAAGATTATGGCTGCAAAGAAAACACAAACACATATCAAAGGGGAATGCATCCAAATAAAACCGAGACAGGATGTACCATAAATATAGATACTGATACTCTACTAAGCTGCTGATACAATGTAATTCAGTATTAACTGGATATCCTGTGTAGGGATGACGTGCACTACCTGCACAGCTGGCAACAAATAAGAGGCATGTTTTGCTGAAGCACACTGAAGCCTCTGGGGAAGCTTTTTTTTTGTCTATGTGGCAGCTTGAGCAGATTTTGCCAGCTCCACTCTACAATGGACAATGAAACAAGATCTATGAGGGAATATAAGTACATAAGGTCAGAGTCAAGGCGGTTATGTTCACAACAGCAGCCGTTAGAGAGCAGGTACTTCACTGTCACACATTTAAATTACATTAAAATGAAAGTCCCACAATAAATGCAAAGGTTAGTGCACCGCAGAAGAAATACTGATTACTGCGTGGAAACTTTACAAATGTCCATCTCAAGCACGTGAAACAACAACTTACTACACATGCATGCAACACTATGGAGTGCTAGAACCAGGACACTAAGTTCACTAAACAAACTGTTCAGGTGTTCACATGATGCACTACCCTTCCTGGCAGCTCCACTCTTTTCTATAAACTCAAGACTGTAGGACAATGAAGAACAAAAAAAAAAAAAAAAGAAAGAAATTAAAGAAAGAAACATAAAGCATTCCTACTTACATGACACTTGTATATCGTGTCTTAATAATTTAAAGATGATCAACATGGTGAACTCTACAACCAGATTTCTCTTCAACACATCAGATGGGGCCTTAAATATTTTCATCATCTCTAAGGGGGAGTAGCTGCAATAGCTACTCCACAATTGGCATGAAAACCAAAGCTCATAATTTCTCTTCTGACGTGATCTGGTGTTTCACTTTACTGTGATGATCAGGTGCTTCAATTGCACAGACGTTATCTAGTTTTTCAACTTAGGACTTTAAGGTAAGGGCTTTTGCAGAGTACTGACCTCTTGAAGCATTTCATTAGATATGCCTGACATGATCTGCTACAGTAGCTTTAGTGGCTTCAGGGTTAGCACAAAAGGTCACTTAGCACTTCATTTTTATAAACTGGTTGTGAGATTTTCACTTTCGACTCTTCTGCACTACTCAAAAAAAAAAAAAAAAAAAAAAGAAGATACATTTAGAAGAACAAAAACAAAATTGTCTCCCTTTATGCAGATCTTTGCAAAAATGCTCCTTGGTTCTGGAGACAAAGATGTTTTTCTTTAAGTGTTTTTAAGAGCTAATTCCACCACTTGTTCTTTGCAGACCACCTTGAGAAAGCCCTGCCTTGAAAGACGGCCGACTACACTAGCGTACGTCACTGAAAACCTCAATGAAAACAGCTTTTATTCAGAAAACCTTCCAACTCAAAGCTGAGAAAGAAAAGTGAATGTAATCCTCAAATTTCAACTCTCTGAGGCACAATGCCATTAGCACTTTTGAGTTCACTCAAATAGCCACATAGTGATTTCCCACTCTTCTCTCCCCGGATGCTTAGATGTGATCAAGTGCAGAGTCTCGATTTAAGCTTTGAGTTCAAAAAAGTTGCCATGTCAACTGTTTCAAGAGTTGTGTCCCTTTTTGTTTTCTCTCTCTCTTTCTCCAAGTCACAGAAGACATCCTGTTGAGTTATCTTGGAGGATTTTGTGTGAGATACCTCTTCTCCATCTTTCTCAGCATTTGGAGCAAGACTACCAACCATACGGCCTGGAGATCCAAGGGTTCAGGGGCACATGAGGGACCAGATGACACAGTTGCCCCTCTCTCCTCACCTCCAGAATCTTTTCGGACCTTCTACCCTCCTTTGACCCGTCGAAGGTCTCGCCTCTCCAACTGCGCTGCTCTGACGATGACAGCTTTCTCCTTCGCCATGTCTTCTCTTGTGAGCAGCATTGCGTTCTCTCTTCCACCAGTCTCGTGCTCGCCCTCCTCTTGCTCTCTTCCTGTCCAGCTCTACTCCCATTCTTGCTCTCACTCTTGTGATTGGTTGGTTTCTCACGGTCTCTCTCCTGTTACTTTCACACAGTGGTGCTTCGGTTGTAGCAGTGGAAAACGGGTATCCATGTTTGTTCTTTTTTGATATTACCCAGATTAAAATACCAATGAACTAAGCCTCACACCGGCCTAGCTCCTTTTCAGCAACCTGCAAATATATATCAGCCATTAGGATCAACAATTCAATGAGAGCTTTAGAAAGCAATATTTATCATGTCTATATAACAACATGGTCATGTCACTATAAAAACTACAGACAGAAGATTGTAGGTATAGCTTAGCACAAACTTCAGGAAATGGGGCAAGCAGCTAGTCTGGCTCTGTCTGAATGCATCAACATCCAACTATCAGCACCTCTATTTCATTTGTATATACATTTACAGTATGTGTCATAATACACATCAAATCCAAGTTTAAAAAAATTATAGTTTTAAGAGTTATGTGTCCGAGGCACTTCCCTTCATTAGGTCTGTAAAACGCACAACTCTCTAAAACAGCAACGTGTGGTATTTACACTGTTTTTGAAAAAAACAACATACAATGAGTTCAGTGTGAGCTTTACAGATGTTGCAGGGCACCTTTTGGCCAGAGCCAGGCTAGCTTTTTATCCGTTTCCAATCTTTATACAGAGTGTGTGTTTTTCTAAAAATTATTATTTGTTCAATTTCAGTGAGTCAGATCAGAGAGCAGTGGAATTTCTTACAGTCTAGTACTGGGACAGTCCAGTCACGCCACCATGTTGGTAGGCCCGCTCCCCCTGGTAGGTGGAGTCCTGGGACAAAGCCACATCAATCTGGGACTTGAACTCGTCTCCTAGGTAACTGTCCTATAATGAGACAAACAAAAAGCCAGAGAGACCATTCAACAAATATTCCTTCAGTTCTTCCAGGTGGAAAGGAATAAGTTGTTTTAGACAAGACAAAGTCTTGAAAAGGAAAACTGGACAAGACCTTGGAATATATGTGCAAAACGCCCTGGAATTAGATTCTAATTGAAATAAACAGACTACAAACACCCAGTGCACCTACTTAGCACTTCATAAAATCTTTTGGATGCTAAATCTATGGATTAAGATTAATGACTAAAGATTTATTCTGCAAAAATGACCTGGGAGAGTTCAGGCTGGGAGAGTCCAGGCTGGCTCATCTGTGATGGCTGGCTCATGTTGATATAGCCCTGCGTCAGAGGGCCCTGAGAGAAGGCCTGGGAACCCAGGTCTTGGCTGGCCTGGCTGCCAGTCATATGTCCTCCATGTCCACGGTCCCCTCCTCCATTCCCTCCTCCATGGTTCCCTGTGTTGCCACGGTTTCTTTGACGGCCACCTCGAGTCCCGCCACCTCCTCCACTGCCTGCCTTGCCCTTCATTCCTCCACCACGACCTGGAGGAACAAGTGTTTTATAGTAAGTTTATCTGAAAAGCATGTAGGCCTTTAACTCTTACTGCTTTATAGAGTCTCACCTGCTGTGGGCCCATTCACTTGTCCCATGTACCCAGGGGGAGGTATGGGGGGCATCACAAGGTTGAATGGGATGGGGATGTTCATGGAAGTCATGGGACTGGGGCCTGTGCCAATCATGCCAATCTGATCATGTGTCTGAAAATACATGTTGGATGTACGTCCTATAGTAGAAAGAAGTAGAGGTTAATTTTCCTTATTTTTAAATTATTGGGTCATGTACAAAGCTGGTTTCTTGTTTTTGTAGATAGATTTTAGCAGATAATAATAATACTTTTATATTTAGATAAGTATATTCAGCTACCATTGTTGCTGCGGTCATAAACAGATCCAGGGATGAGGGCCTCCCTGGCATCATACATGGCTGTGCTCATGAATCGACCTCCCTGTAAAACAGAAGAACATGAAATGCTAATTTCATGGAGCGTTTTCAAGTCACAGCTCATTAATTCTCACATGTACATATATTTATTTTTCTTGTTTTACTTGAACTCCTCACCATATTTGCATTGGGAAATTTTGAACTGCATCCCTAATCTGACACATGCCCCATCAGAGAAAACTTTAGTTAAGAGACCCTAATTTCATTGTTCTCTATGCTTCGTGGGTTCAACGCAGACACACACTTAACTCACAGGATTGATGGTGTTGACCAGCTTGCGGGGCTTGCTGAATTGCATAAGGCTCTCCCTCAGATTGTTGAGGGGACCTTCGACCAGGACCTTCTGCTCCTTGTAGTAATTCAGCAGGTGATTCCACAGGGGCTGCTTGGAGAGGGCCTTAGGATTTCCCACAATGATCACACCATACCTGCATGACAGAAACAGATGATGATTATTAACAATGACTTAAAGGTTGGAGGCTATCACAGTTAGGGGAGTCATGCATAATCATTGTAATCAGTATTATTTTTACCTGGCCCTGGTGAGTGCCACATTTAAACGTCGGGGATCATTGAGGAAGCCGATGCCCTGGTGCTCATTGGCCCTCACACAGGACAGGATGATGAAGTCTTTCTCTCTGCCTTGAAATGCATCCACGCTGGCTATCTCCACCTCCTACAAAAAGAATGAAGAGAAATTATTGGAAAACACTGAGGATTGAAGGTAGTATACTTACTGTGAGAAATCATTTGGTTGAGTTCTCCAACAATCTACAGAGATTGTGGTACACCGAACACGCTCAGTGAACATTTATTCTGGATTTTAGTTATAAAATGGCTTTGATACACTTTAACCACACTTAAATTAAGTGTTACTTTACCTGGTAAAGCTTGGTATGGAGGGAGCCACTGAACTGCATGTATTGGACCAGGTAGGACCTCTGTCCCTCATAGGGGGTAATGATGCCAATCTGATCAGGTTTTGCACCAGCCTTCAGCAACCTTGTGGTTATTTTCTCCACATTGGCTGCCTCAGTCCTGCATAAGGAAGTAGGGCCATTACAATTTTTTTTTATAATAAGTCGAAATGTTACAAAAACTGTTATTGACTATGCCTTAGAAAAATGTAAAAATAGGGGTCAAACTGGTAAATATTAAAACAGACATCTAATATATCTATTTTCAGGTAGAATCCTTATAAAGTCATTAAAAGACAAACATATCAGGTCATCATAAAGATGAAGAAAGTCTAAACCTGTTGAGATAGGATGTTCCAGAGCTGGCAATTTCCTCTTGGCCCTGCGTGACATAGAAGAACATCGGCTTGTCAGGCTGCGGCCATTGGAAGTCAAAGCCCTTTTTCATGCGGTCCGCTGTAGAAAGAGCAAACACACAGAGAAGGCTTAGGACTGGAAGGGAAAATACAGTGTACACTGTATACTGACTAAAGGACTAAGCCTGCCAGAGATAAACTGTGGGATTTATGTCAGTCTTCATTATAATTCCTTTAAGAAATGTAAAACATTTAGCTAAGCTGACCTATTATAACCAACAGCACCTTCGTTACTATGCGAATACAAACAGGAAACAACAACACAGAGTTGCATGCAAAAAGGCTCAAAGAAATCTCATGTCTTATATGTTTCCTTCCCAAATATCCATCCATCCATCAGCTATACCTGTTTATTCCTAATTAGGGTCACAAGGATCTGCTGGAGCCTATCTCCTCAAATGTGCTAAACGGTTTTATGACAAATCCCATCCAATATCAAAACCACTGGACAAAAGTAAAGCGTATGTTTAAACTGTTGAGGATTTAGGTGCATGCTGAAGCACAGACAAGAAATTAAGAAGGTGGTTCCTGTTTTAAGCACCTGAAAAGTGAAAGTAAAGCAACTGACCATCACAAAACATTTGTTTTCATCTTACCAGCGGTGACTCCATTCTGCAGAGAGCCCTCATAGAAGATGTTGGAGGGAAAGGCGCTGAGAGCTGGATGCATGCGGTACTGGACCTGTAGACGGATTGGCCGGATCCCCAGAACAACCAGACGCTCAAACAGAGACTGGGACAGACCTGCTTTGGCTGCCTTTTTACACATTACCACAGGGCCCAACTGGCAGTGATCGCCAACCAGAATCAACTAATGAAAAACCAAACAGATGATAACTTTAATCATTTAATAAATGTATTCAAAATAATGAATAAAGTTTATCTTTCTATCTATACAAAATAATTTGTGGGAATATCAGAGGTTAAAGCAGTTGCCATAGCATGTTTTAGACGTATTTCCACTAATGAAGCTCCTACCTGCTTGGCCCCAAGGACGACAGGCACCATGCATTCTGGTTCAGTGGCCTGGGTACTCTCATCGATCAAGATTGAACGGAACTGCATCTTGGCCAGACGAGGATCCCCTGCCCCGACACAGGTGCAACAGATCACATCAGCATTCTGGGAAACAAAAAAGTGAAAGTTGTGTTAATGCACATTGAAGTAGCATTTATTACTTTACTTAGATCTTTATTAAGAGATACTCTTTCTGTGTGAACAAAAGCATACAAACTCGACAATAATCAACACAATCTCAGTTGGTGTACATTATTGTGCACAGTGCTGATCCAACAGAAAACACTTAGATTAATAGACAGTCCAACCAGTCTTCATACCATAAGTAGCTCCCTCTCTGCAGTACGTCTCAGAGCTCGGTAGCGTTTCTCATCTGAGGAGGACAGCTCTCCAGTCTCATCCTTCAACTGCTGGAGCTTTTGGAGCTCTGGCATACTGCAGGTATGAACATTTTCAACAGAGATAAGTCTGGTGTTCTACAGCTGTAACAAGTTGTGTTATTTAGATGTGCAAACATTTCAGGCCACTAATAACAGTTTTTGTATTTCCCATATTTCTGTTTGTTACTATGTAATATTAGGCCAGTGCTGCACTCTGTGCTCATGAAAGTACTCTCAGTTTTTCTAAAAGTGCAAACAAAAGTTAAGCACAGGTCACAAAAATATGTTTTCTTTACAAATAAATACTGATCATCGCCGGGATGTGTTACCTGTCCATATTACGGGTCTGGTTGTGCAGAGCCAGGAAAGAAACAGGTGAGTCGATGGCCTCTCTGCTCTTGGCACACAGCCTCACCACCTTGAGTCCTGTCTGGTGGATCTTTTCTGTCAGCTGATCCACAGCAATATTACTGGGAGCACACACCAGCACTGGCCTGGAGAAACATAAATAACAGTATTGTATAATGTGATGTCCTGAAAGACAGATGCTGAGTTAAATTTAGTGTAAATAGTTGAATTTAAACCTAATAGCAGTGACAATTTTATGTCTTACCCATTGCCCTGTCTAGCCAGGTGGTAGACGATAGTGGCAGAAGTTACTGTCTTCCCTGTGCCAGGAGGGCCCTGGATCAGACTGAGAGGACGCTGCAGCACTGTCTTCACAGCATATACCTGCATTACAACAAACCACATCAATATCAGTCCTGAGAGGACAAAAACATTCATACACGATAAACAAGAGGAAAAGACCCATACATATCACCAGAGATAAGCCCAAATTGCCTTCAGGAATCTAAATAGCAATCTGTTTTAATTGTGCTTTAGTTTCTATCATCATGCTTATTTTGCTGTAATTAAGGGTTGTGATTGGCATAACTATTCTGATGATAATGATTACCTGTGAGTGGTTAAGATCAGGTAGGCCTTGTGCAGTGAAGCGTTTGGGAAGCTGGCACTTGATGACAACATCCTCTACCTCATGTCCCAGCAGTTTGTGGTAGATGTAACCAGAGACTGAAGTCTCATCCACAGCAAATGTCTTGAGGGCACTCTGCATCCTGGATGAGGAAGACAGGACTGTGACAACCCTCTAAAACTGCTCTAAAAATTTCAGCTGCCCAGATTGTAAAGATACAGACCTTTACTGACACTGACAAAAATGTTCATTAGAGATTGAAAACCTTCAGACAACAAACTTTCACAAACTATTCACAGTGGACTTAAACAGTAAAATGATCTGCACCTTTTCAGCTGAAGGTGCCATGTGAATGTGTATGTGTACTTGCTAACAGTGCTACCACTTGCTGCATGTTTTTTCTTTTGAATACCTGTCAAAGGAAGTAGACTTCCACACAAAGTCAACCTGAAAGTTGTGTGGTATCTCCACCGGCGCCCCGACACTGCTCCTTAACTCTATGGCAATCTCATCGCCATAATCTGGTACAGTAAATCAAGAAACTGGTAACATCATACGAGGGTTTAAACCTTTAGAAATTGTGTTAACAGCGTTGTGTGTCTGTTGTGTTTTATTTATTCATTTTTCTGAAGTGAGATAGTGTATCTAAATGATGTCCATTTTGATTCCAGTTACTCTTCTGTAATCTCAGTGGTTGCTGACATTTCAAGCTTAATAAATAGCTAAAACCTGAGATTAGTTTGTACTTTATGATGGAGTTGATAACTTTCAGATCAAAACCTAGAAATGTTGGTTTGAGTCACTAAAAATTCTTTTGACATCCAGCCTTAGTATTTTGGGAATACTGTATCAGTTAACAAACAGGTGGTACACTGTAAGTGAAATCTATATATAGAAAATGCTTCTAAAACCACTGGGGACTGAAGACAACACACAATGTTGAAGATGTTGTTGTTACCTGTCACTGCCACTAGATGTTACTAAACACTCATATTTCACTGGTGGGACATTTGCTCTTGTTTACAATGAATCAAGTTTTGCAAAATAACCTACTCATATGGATAAAGGGCAGTCTCCTGTCACATACAGTATCTCTACTGTAACGGTCATAAGGATACTATCAGGGACTTTGATGACATGGCCAATGCCTTTCCATGGTGGAGCGAGGTCTCCTTTGTACCTCAGGCAGATTTCATCTCCCTGCATCAGTCGCATATCTACAGGAAAGCAGATAACACAAACACATAAACTTCATTAAATATACATCACTAAATATACATCACTCGTGGTGTAAAGTGAACCAAAAGCACAATTTTAACACAATTAATCAAAATTATACATTTAATGAATTGTGAACGACACACCATTATAAGTCAAAAGACATTTAGATATAAAAATGATTGAACAGCCAACGTTCTCCTGTCACTTATATATACACATGTGGCCAAAATATGAAAAATATCCCTCCTAGAAACAATAATAATAATAAACATGAGGAAAACAACACATACCTGAGTCTGTCTTTGGAAGAGTGAAATATGCAATCCTCTTTTTATTTAGTCCCAAGTCCCACCTGACCGTAATGTTGTCTTGAGTCTGTTAGGACATTAAAAGATATAACTAACCACTGAACCACAGAAGAAAAATAATAATATCAACTGCAAAGTTAGAGGGGGGAGACATGGGTCACAGGTTGGTTGCTGGATCTGAACCATTGACATACAGTGCCTGTCCTAAGCACTAGCTTTATGGGGCGCTCCGTGAAATGTTTTTAAATTCATAATTATTTCCTTTTGTTTACCTGAGACTCTTTGAGTTTCTTATCATAATCAGCCTCCAGCTTCACAAGAGGGCCGAAGATGTTTTGGTACTGATAGGCATCCTCATAGCGGAGCAAGACATGCTGGGGCTCCTCATCCACGCCAGGCTTCTCCAGGTCCTCCAAAGTTGCAGTGGGATTTTCCTGCCAGGAAGAAACACACACACACACGATGGAAAAACAGACAAAAGACATTTTAAAAAGACGCAGCAGAAAAAACATGTGTTAAGCCACCTCATAATAAATAAAACATTAACACTTAATATTAACTTAGTGTAACTTTTATACAAAATGGAAACTGTAAAAATGTATACATAGATAAATATAATACATGCAGGCATGGAACTGGCAGCGAAACTGAAAGAAGACAAATAGCTCAGCAAGAAATAGCTCAGCAAACATTCAGTTATTTGCATCACACCCATGAATATATCACTATACATAACCCAGTTTCAAGTTAAGTGGGTTTATAATACTTATATAGCACAATGTTGGGTGTGTGTGTGAGGACAGTTACATTGACAGTACCTTCCACAGTTCCTCCAACTTATTGATCTGCTGGGCGGTGATCTGGCGGGCCCTGAGCTGTTCTTGCTCTGAGGGGATTTTGACCAGCCAGGAAAGGAAGCAGCGGTCCTGGATGAGAGGCTGCCACTGTGAGCTGTCCCAGTTAATGTCTTTCAGGCTGCTCTGGCTGGCACATGGCTGCCTGCATTACAAATAAATGAAAGAGGTAAAAAATTAATTTTAAAATCATTTCATTGGGCTTAACAATACAGAGTTCAAGGTACATAGTGAACTGCATACAGGCACCCTTACCTACACAGCAACACCACTACTGAGTCTGCCTTGGCGGGGATGAAGCCCAGCAGGAAGACATTACGACAGCCACAGTTATAGCACTCAAGCACAGTTTCTCCCAAAGGGCCATCTTTATGCAAGGTCACCTCTTTGGACTTTGCTCTCACCAGATGGTTCACAATGTGGCTAACGGTGAAGAGAATGACAATTAATGCACTAATGGGGGAAGAAAGGTCAAAGACTACAGTCTTGTATAGAGTGAGGGGAGTACACAGTAGCCATACTTACTGAAGAATCTACTAATCTCTAAGATGCACTCAGGAGAAATAATGAAAACTTATGACCCATCTAATATTAAGAGTTGATTATCAGCTACACTGACTTCCAATGGCTGTAACTAAAATCATTATCAACTGTGTCAATTACTTCATTGTTACCGTTTATTATATTTCAGTTTATGTAAACTTTACCTGTAAAAAAAAACAAAAACAAAAAACAGACAATTATTTCTCTGATTTAGGAAATTAACAGTATCCAGTCAATGTTTTCAGGCAGTATGTACCATTCTGCTTTATCACAAGCCTGATTCAGGTTTAAATGAGTTTTTACATTACAAAGCCTATTAAAGAAACATTCAGCAACTTTATATCAAGGTTGCACAAGCAAATATGTCTTTCCTTTGGATTTAGAAACTTATTATTAGTCAAGTAGCCCTTGGAAAAAAAAATCTTTTTAATGATGCTTTAATCTCCACAACAAATAACTCTGCCTTCCTACCAGAGACTTCAGAATACAACAAAGACATAAATACTGTGAACTATACTCTTGCAATGAGGATACTGTAGCTGTAAACTGATTCTTTCCCATTTCATTTAGCTGAGTACTTGATCAGGGAGGGTCAATAAAAACCCAATAATTGACACTATGTTACCTGCCAGAAGTGTTTCCACGACCATTACAAAACCATTTTTTGCTAGTGTTGCAATAGACCACACAGGCTGGATCATGAATCCCACAGTAGCTGAAGCAGAGACAGAGAGACAAACTTTAAAAAAAAAGAAACATTCAGGTCTCAAATTATCAGAAAAGAGAACATGCTTAAAACAAAGTCAGTACAATACTTATGATAAATTCTTAAAATTGGCTTGTCTGGGTTATAATGCAGTCTTTCACCCCACAAAACTGATGTAGCAATGGAACTAAAATCAAAGTGACCCACCAATCTGTCTCCCTGCTGTCTGCTTTGGGATGAAAGAACTTTAGCGTTAAATGACTTAAAGATCATCTTTGAGAATCTGACTATGCATGTAAATGTCAACTAGTAACAAACTGTCTGTGTTTTGAAAACCTTTATTTTTGTTCCCTGAGGGAATTATGTACCGAGGTTATAAGGTTTATGAAGAAAACTGAGGCCCTAATCATGTGTCCAACAAACTTTGAATTCACTTCACATTTGAAGCTGCTACAGATCTTTTGATGAAATAAACGTTGGTACTTCAGTTATTATGGAAACAAACAGTGATTATCTTATCTCACTGAACAACTGAGAACATCTGGGATTTCCCACATAACTCAAGGGGACTTATTTAGACCAGCCAGACTAATGGCTGACAGACACTCTGTTAGACAGCATACAGTACAAGCATTGAGCATGAAAAGAGCAGCGGCGCTTGATGTAGCAGTAATATTGATTCACCACTGTCAACACTAGACATCACACAAAATGTTCTGAAATAATGCTTTATGTGTTATCTGAAATGTGTGTCTACAGAGTGGTGTCTGTTGTCCACCAAGGACAGAAAGCATGTGGATAAGATGCACAGAAACCAGTACAGTCAGAACATGTTTGTTTAAAGGCTGAAAGTAATGTTAAAGTAGTTTTGGTTATGTTAAACTGTGTTTTACAGCATTTTTACAGCATGTTTTATTTTAAAGTTTGCTTTTTGCAAACAGACAGAAATATTTTCATTAATTATGGTCAACTTAGTCCGACCCACATCCCGTATCCCGCTCTGAATAAAGACAGGGGCTGTATGGCATTAGAACTATTAAATTCACAGATCAAAAACTGCAAAAAAAAGGCCATATTCAATTTTTTAAAAAAAGGGGAAATTAAATAAAATCATCACAAGAGAGTATTTCCTCTATGATAACAATCAATGCACAGGTTATATTAGCCTGGTCCTTTACCTGCAGGCATGCACAGGAAGGTCCTTGGTATAGTAGGCGTCCTCCTCATCCTCCTCAAAGTTCAACTCTGCCAGCAACTGACTGGCTTTTACCACAGGGTCGTCCCCATTCTGCAGCACCCCATCAGGACCATTGATCTGAGGAGACACATGTTGGACAACCAACAATTTTAAATATAGTTAATGTTCACAATTATGTGGCATGAACTCACATTGAAGGAAACAGGGAGATGAGGCCTCAGGTGATTATATATGCCACCTGCAGTACATCTTACAGACAGAGACTGTATTTCACTAACTGTATCTACTGACCTGTAGGGATGTTGTTGACAGTAACGCTAACTGTTGTATGTATTTTGTTAGTACAATTAAATGCTAGGAGGTGTAAACATTGGCACTGGTGTCTGTTCTGTCACACTGGTTAATCCCATGCCTGCTCAGTGTGTGTTTTAATGACATGCTCGCAGCGGCAGTATGCTAAGTGAGCTAGCATGCTAAGTCAGCGTGCTAACACATGGTAACGGCTGGAAGGCGTCATCATGCTAACCGGGGCAGCTAGCAATGTTGTTAGCTCGGTTAGCTAACGCACCTCTCGTCAACACAGTAGACGACGTGTTTAACATAGAATAGCAACACGCACCTGACTGTCCAGCTGACTCTGGGTTTGGCCTTGGGTCTGAGTCTGGCTCGGCAGGGTGAAATCGGTGAAGTCGTACTCGGAGCCCTGGGTGTCCGCTCCCAGCAGCTCGGCTTCCTCGGTGTCCAGGAACGTCAGAGTCTGGGAGCTCGGCCCGTACGCCTCGACGCTCATGTTTCTGCCTTTCACTCGTTTCTGACGAATTATCCACAAAACTGTTGCTTTGCTAAGGGAAACTGAATAACCGAGACTGGGTATTGATGAGAAAATGACAAACACTGGCGGCGTGACAGAGATACAGAGCCTCGACTATGGCTGCGTCCCGTTTGTCACCTCCCCCGCTCGTTTCCTTTCCTCCCTCACTGCCACTCGTCTCCTACAGGAAGTCTCCTGCAGGGAGCGAGGGAAGGGAAGGAGACAAGGAGGCAGGAGTGAACAGAAACGGGACAACCGACTGATCGCATGGCCACAAAAACTATACAAGAAATGAAAGAGCAACAAATGTGTGAGTTGTGGCAACGATATATGAATTTTTCATATATGCATTTAATTATTTTGCTTTATATTTATTTTTACTAGTTAATTTATCAGTAATCTATGACCAGATAATAAAAGGCATCTTAATCTGATTAAAACAGGCTATTATTAAATCAACATAAAGAATATAATCAATTCATAGCCTATGATGAATAATGCTGTTGTATGGTAACATATTTTTAAAACATACAAGCAAAGAAAGAGCAGAGATGAAGAGCAAATCATTAGTGTTCAAGCAGGCCTTAAACGCACTTTAAATGTTCTAGGAACATCATGACCTTCCCACCTAATGCCCCAATTTGTCAGGTCAGAACAAGTTCAGCAGGTCTGTCCAACCAGTATGTACTGCACCCAGTATTGCTGTAACTCACCCTGCAGCACAAGAATTCGAAAGTGAATGGATCATTAAATAATTAATAGGAATGCCACAAGTAACAAAGCAGTGAAAAGACTCTTGGTCAGACCCCAAAAACCTATCTCAGGAAAAATCGCTGTCTCAATAATCTACAATCATTACCAAGTATCCATAAAACCACAAGCGTCTCAAATAAAAATTGTCTTTCCTTTTAAGCAATTTGTGTTTTGTGATCGTACACCAGGACTGACAGCTTGTCACTCTGCCAAGGCAAAGTGGCTTCTTGACTGAGACGAGAGTTTGCAGTTAGGATCTTTCTGCCTAAACATGACAACAATCAAGGAATCTTTCTTTAATCTCTTTCCAGCAACAGCATGACAATGACTAGGCCTTTAGTCCTGGTCCACGTGTTCAGACCTCAGTTTTCAGGTGCTTTAATTATTAGGAGAGAGAACATGAATTAAGGCTTTATTAATTCAAGTATGATTTTAAAAGGCAGTACACCTGCATTCAAGAGTAGAAGATGACTTATTCTTTCAACATGTATGAACACCATCAGAGTATTCATAGATCAAAAATGCTCTGTCAGGGTACATGTGAGATGGTTTATGAAGCAGCTGATTTTTCAGGATTGTGGTTCTTTGCTTAACATATAAAGTTAGATAAGATACTTAAGATATAAACACCAGGAAGGTAAAATCATTTTTTTTAACTTTATGAATATTAGCCCTCTAAGGCAGTCTTAAAAATTATAGATCCAATTTTATTGTCGCCTTAAGGTCATATTTATACATCTAAACAATCATTTTTTGTTTATTAAAAATTAAATTGAAGACTGTATTCAAAGAATAAAAACACTGTTAAGACCTCAAAGGTTCCCTTCAGTAGGCCTATACATATAACATATGTTTCTGTTGTAACCAAATCCCTTGACTGTTGTTGACTGTTGTGTTGGTTCTACAATGGTAACAGGAAGAAAAAAACATCCTTGTTTATTTGTCAGAAGAATATCAAAAAGCTGCCTGGTTGACTAATGGTTCACAGAGGAAAAAGAAAAGACAAGAAAATTAAAAGACCAGCTGAAAGTGATGAACCAGTCAGCCAGTCTCAGCGACATTACACACACGCACAGAAAAGTTAAATTATTTGCAGCTGCAGTACGGTAAAACCTTTACACCCCTGGAGACTGCCTTTAAACACAATTTACAAATCAATTCGAGTTGCATTAACGCTGCTGCTAAATGCAAATAGCCAGCATTGCAGGGCTTCATATGACTCAAGGTTTCTGGCTGACCAAGAAAAGTAAGAAGAAAAAAAAACAAGCCTGTGTAAAATATTTTAATTATACACAGATCTAAGCAGACTTTGCTTTGCAAAGCTGCACTACATATATACTATAGGTCTGACACCTCAAATCAGTGAAATTGTAAATAGTAATTACATGTGTAATATATTTCCCTGAGATAAACAAGTGATCATTTGTGTGAACCTTTCAATTTTTTCATGTTCCCCTCATTTCAATGTGAGCACATTTCTCTGGTGCAAATACAGGCAATAAAAGGGAAAGGAAGTGTATTTCCAAGACTGAATCTAAATTATAACACAAGGATTTGGGAATCTGGTGAGAAGTTAGTATAACTATAACATAAAGCTACTACATTGTCAGTAGTATTGATGATATGTTAATATAGGCCAAACACTTCCCCTTTCTCACATTATACAACATGAATACGTCTATAGATGTTGCTGAGTTGACATCTATTTTCAGATCAGAACTATTCACTGATGCCAACTACATTATGGACACATTCAAACACACACTTGTACACAATATCTACAATAAACAGAATGCACTCATACAGCATTTTTAAGATACAGCTTTGTAAAGCACCAGTTTGACACTAACTGGGAACTTCATACCACTCATTTCTGGAGCTCCAGTCACCACTCCCCACACTGTAAATCACATTTTACACACTTTCTGAGCCACAAATTAAACCAGATGATGTACTTGCTTCAGAATATATATTGATTAAAACATTACTGCAAGCCTGTGATCCCTTTGGGTCAATTTGGTCTACCCAGGTTGTAAGACAGTCATTAGTGGTCATGCTGGTGTTGATTCTCATGACTGCAGTGCTTGCTGTGTTTGTGCTCATCCTCAGAACGATCCAGCTCCAGCATTTTTAACATCTCCTGTACAATGGCCTGAAGGGCCCTGCCCAGGTCCTGGCTGCTGTAGGGTTTTCCCAGAGGAGGCACATGGACGAAAGCAGAGCGGCCATGCCCCAGGTACAGAGACATGTAGTAGGTGTAGTCACACAAATACCTGGCAGGGGACAGTGTGGTCTTGAAAATAGACAATCTTTTCTGTGTTTATAATGTAATTATGGTGCTTTTCCTATCGAGGCCAATATTTCCCTCATAATTCACTTAAATGTGCAGTGTATGCACGTGTGAACCTTCCATAGGAGTGTGTGGAAAATATCACGTACCTTCCAGCATCTTTGGACACAGACACAGTGACCCCAATGTCAGAGTCTGTGATGCTTTTGCAGACTGCATCCATGTCCAGCACTGAGTTTATACAGTCGGGACCATTTTCCATGCAGCACTGGGAAGCTGGGCAGAAGCTGCAGTTGTCCAGGCGCTTGTAACCCTTGTTGTGGCCACACTGCTCCAAAGTGACTGTGGTAGCTAATCCAGAGACCCCAACATGGACTACTAACTGCTCAGAGGATGCCAAGAAACAGAGGTGGAAGAGGTTATTTGGGGCATTTTTCTGGTTTAATTGAGGAATAATTAGTAATAATTTATATAACGTATGATGAAAATATGTGTTTTAATGTGTAGTAATGTCAGTTTGCTAGAATACCTTTGGCTGGTGCTCTTTCCAGAGTGATGGCAGTAGCCTCTGAACAGCCTGGTATTCAACAGGCACCTCACACACATAAAGCTCTACCGCCTCATCCAGCCCTAATCGCTCCAGTTCCTGTGACCAAACATACATTATGTTGTACTTTATATGGTCTTTGATCACAATCACACTCTCAAGGGGCTTCACAATAAACAATTAGACACAATGACAACGCCTCTTATAGAAATACCCTTCACAATAAGGGGAACTTTTAAATCATTTGTGTATTTTTTATGCACGTCATGGATTTTCTTCATAATTCATAATTTCATTTTCTTCCTAAAATACTGGGAAAAAGTCATTTCATACAATATCACATAAAAATATATGATTATAATAGAAAGTACATAAATCCACCTCAAATGCACTTTATGAAATGTACCACACCTATTACAGCAGGCCACGTTTAAGTAAAGCTTAGATAACACAAGCCCTGAACTGGCACCTTCGTTTAAATATGGTCAGCTTGATGAATGATTACCTGCACTGCCACCCAGCTGGAGTTTACTGCATGCTCTCCAAAAGGCTCAAAGCCTGCAGAGACAGGTATGTAGAATAACTAGTGACCAGGAGCTATACTGTAGCAATGATACAAAGTGCAGCAGGGTAAATAAAAAGGATGCTTACCTGCCACTAACAGAGATGATAAGGGTGAATATAAAAAAAGGAAACTTAATTCAAAGTCTAAAGGTTGCATTGAGTTAAACATTAATTTTAATAGTTAAGCACATGACACAGAGAAGAGACGCTCTGTGATTTCGCTCTCACAGATGACCAGCTAGGGAATTTTGTGTTAGAAAAAAGACTAAATTTAGTCTAATGGAGCCTGGATGCATATTGCTCTGTATCCTTCTCTAAAGCAACAAACAAACACCTTTTCTCCTGACAGCAACATCAGTCTCTGAAAGTGCATCGTTTTCTTAATGCGCTGCCATTACATATTTAAAATATACACACAATCATCTAGCAATTTTATCCAGATCAACTGTGCAGCTGAGACACAAGCACAAAACTCTTAGACCTCTAACAGCAGTGTAGTAACATAAAGACATCATCAGAGAAAGAACTGCCTCTTTCCACTCCTGTGACCAAATCAAACATCTCACCTGTTACTATTACTTTCTTATTGGCCATTATCCTTGGTTGTTCTGACAAGAACTGTCATAGATTTAAAATAAACAGATCAAATATCCACAAGAAGAAGAATCCCAGGCTTGTGTGTGCTTGCTGCTGTCTTCCTCTGCTTCATTTCTCAAAGGAAATGACACATCAAATCTGGATGCATTACACTGCCACCTTCTGCATGGGCATGCACTCTCCTCTGCTAGTTCATTCAACAACAGTGCAATTTAATCCACTGTAAAACGAGAAAAAAATCAACAAAAGATTATTATAGTATATATCAGTATTCACCATGAGTCAGATCTGTTTTTGGAAAGGGACGGGGGTGGGGGGGGTGAAACTGGTGTTTTTAATCCAAGTGTTTTAATGACATGGAGTGTAATTGAAGCCACGTGTATCCTGAAAATGAAAACCAATCTTGCTTAATTTAAAACAACCTCCCAGGCCTCAGTAGGTCCAGCTGAGGAGCCATTTAAGCCCCAACCAGCTGTTGGGACTGTTTGGGTGTGAGTGTGTGCACTGTGAACAGGGCGAGTGTGACACAAGGTGTTGCTGAAGAGAAAAAATAAAAAAGTCAAAGGACACTACTTTGTCTGCTGGGAGGAGAAGTTTTATGTGACACAACCTCCGACACACTCCATTACCTGTTGTTTAGCAGACAAACCTTCTTCACAGTTTGTTGTCATGAAGGCAGAGCTAATCTAATATTGCCTTACAGGAACAGCCCTTTCTTTTTCGTTCTTGGTGCACTCTGCAGTCCACGCCCCTGGGTTGTGAAATGACTCACACATTCTGGACACTGCACCCTACGTGACTCCGAGCTGGCACAGAGGAGAAAATATGTTCCCCATAGGGTGGAGATTTTTTTTTTTCTTTATTCTTTATTCTGAGGTGAAGGCTTCAGACATTTAGAACATTTCTCTCTCATTGGTGTTAGAGAACCAACATTTACTTCTGCTGCTGAACCGCATCACGACCATCTGCACAACGCTAACATCCCCCTCTTTCTCCTCCCTCAACCCATTCACCTTTCTCTCTACCTCGCCTGCGTCACTGGCTGTGTCAGTGTTGCCATGGAAACTAATGATGCACTCTGCTCTGTGGTGCTGATGCAGACAGTCTGCTGACGTCCTCGCTCAGTTTGGGCAGAATAACAATATTCTGTTTCCAGACTCTGTGCCTTACATACTTTAGACTGCCTGTGATTGGCTGTTCACATAGGAAACTTGTAATAGTTACACTGTAGTTTCTGCTGCTTTTTTAGTCTGTTCTTTTAGATATTAGGTAGATATTTTCTTGGTCGGAAGTGCATCAGTCGGACAGTATCGCATGAGAATCATTTCTTTCTTCTCTTTTGTTAAACTGAATAAGTGTTAATTGAAACAGAGCAGGATTGTGTTTTGTTGTGATTGCTGCACGCATCTATTTTTGGAATGAAAACAGTACACAGAAAGAGGCAGCGGCTTGCCCAACGTCCACCAGCCACAGACATTGAAAACCCTTAAGAACAGCGTGTTTGTATTTCTGCAGTCACTCGTGGACGTGTCACGCCACTTTTAAACACAGACAGAATACAGTTTCCTCATTTTACTTTTAAAGTTTCCTTCCCTGTTCTAGTCTGAGCTCAGTTTCCCCAGAAACACTTTCAGTACACTAAAAGACAGTGTGACGCCTCATTTCAGGCCTTGTTTGTGTGTGAGGGTTAGATGTTACAAATGATCATTAAAGTGCTCAAACAAGAGGCTTCAGTGTTGTAGCCTCGGTCACATCAACACCTTGAACACAGTGAATGAGACTGCAGCCATTGCCTATCCTGCCCTGCCCTTTCTGTTCTATTCTAGTCCTTTAAAAGCTGCTTTAGTCGGAGCTGAGGAATATTTTCTGTTAGGCTTGTTCCCGTGTTCTTCCTTTCCTTGGCCTTCGCCTCTTTACACCTTCCCCGCCCAGTCTCTGCTCTCTCTTGGCGACCCTGAGCTTTTTTATGCTATGACATCAAACCACAATGCATTGCACTGTTTGTAGTTTACCTAGAGTCTCCATGGCAATAAAGCGCGGCTCGGCCCCTTATTCAAATTGAAGCGGAAACCAGCGTCATTTTGGGCCAATCTCCGAGCTCTGGAGTGACATAATGGAATTTTTAGGGCTAGAAAGCGAGCGAGGTCTGGCGCTGCGCAGAGCAGCCGTGCCATCGGGAAAAGACAATATTGTCCGCGCACAGGAGAAACACAACAGAGACCCTTAGGGCCCAGCTGTCCACCGACCGAGAGGCTGACTGGTAGACTGGGATAAGGAAACGGGATCACATAAAGTAAAGGTCAGCTGATTTCCTCATGTTTGGATGTGTCTGTTCAGGAATCGTTAATGCGTAACGCCGAGCACTCCCTCATGTGAGGGTGTAGGATGGAAACAGGCGCCGCCGTCAGTACTCCGAGGGTTCCCAGCGTCTACTCCCACAGCACCATGATGAAGAAGGAAATCAATCTGAACCTGGACGACCAGAGCTCCGAGCTCAAATCGGCCCCTCTCCGGGACACAGACGGACTTCTCAACTCCCCAGACTTGGGATTGTTGAAACTGGCCTCTCCGGACCTGGAGCGCCTTATTATCCAGTCCAATGGTCTGGTCACCGGCACCAACGCGACTTCCCAGTTCATCTACCCCAAGTCTGCCAGCGACGAGCAGGAGTTCGCCGAGGGTTTCGTCAAGGCGCTGGAGGATCTTCACAAGCAGAACCAGCTGAGCGACGCAGGGTGCGTGTCCGTGGATCGACTGGAGCTCCTCGGCTCCTCCGGCACAGTCGGATCCACCGGGCTCCAGACGTCAGACCTCCCTGTATACACTACTTTAAACGGCTATGCGGCCAGTCCGCTCGGAGCCAATACCATCAACTACTCCACGGACACCATCCCCTTCCCACCGCCTCCGTCTCATCTGGTCAGCACGCAGCAACAGGCGGCCGCTGCGGCTGCCCTGTCACGACTCCAGTCTGCCGGTGTGGTGAAGGACGAGCCCCAGACGGTACCAGACATGCAGAGCTTCGGGGAAAGCCCTCCGCTGTCTCCCATTGACATGGACAACCAGGAGCGCATCAAGGCGGAGAGGAAAAAGCTGCGGAACAGGATAGCAGCCTCCAAATGCCGCAAGAGAAAGCTAGAGAGGATCTCTCGGCTCGAGGACAAGGTCAAGACCCTGAAAACGCAGAATACCGAGCTGGCCTCCACGGCCAGCGTCCTCAGGGAGCAAGTGGCCCAGCTGAAGCAGAAGGTGATGAACCACGTGAGCAGCGGATGCCAACTTTTACCAAACCAGGTCCAAGCTTACTAAACCCCAGTGACGGTGCTCTGCATGGATGTTTGGTTTTTCTTACAGCTCTAACTCTGCTCTGAGGATACAGGCCTGTATCACGAGGAACATTTGACTTTTGTAACCCAGAATCTTATACGAGGACAGTGTAAATGCACCCTCCAGAATAAAAGGCTGTACCAGAGAGACATTTGCAGTGCATTGTGTAGAAAAGAACAGGCTTTGGTGAGAAACCAGTCAACTGGGACATGACAGGTTAACCGGCAGCAGGTTTGGGCTGCAGCCTCTTCTGCTTCATGAAAATCTGGCAGTGTTATGCAGCAAAAAGATCCATTTTCATTACCCTGACATTTTGGAAAGCCATGTAGCAAAGTGCTATCCAGTGGACTGATGCAGGATAGCATGTATCTGTGTGTAAGCTGGACAATCAGTAACAGGGGTGCATCCAAACACCAGGGTGTCCCCAAGTGCTGCCATCCACCTTGTAATGTAATGCCTTACTTGTTTACAAGCACTTAGCAATGACAAATATATATATATATATATATTTTTATTTACTGAAACATTTATTTTACATATGGTCTTATTTCTCAGTACTTTTTATTTGCAGAAATGAACACTGCTTGTCTCGTTGCTTTCGTTTACAGCAACCGTTTTATTTTTCATTGTGGTGGCTGGTTTGTAGTTGTTCAGTTGCCAAACTTCCATGAATGTATGTGTACATGCCGAGGACTCCCATGTATCCACTTGTAATGGACGTTCAAGTCTGTCATTTATTAAATTCACTACATTCCTACATGTGTTTTGTTTCTTACTAAGATGGGAGGCTCTTTGTTTTATCAGTCTCAGAGAACAAATGTGTGTTTTTAAACTATTACACTTATCTTTTCTTGCACAGTTGACAATGTGGGTGTTGTGTTATGTGCAGTAGAGAAGCTGAACAAACCCATAGATGGTTAAGAGTCCAAGTGTAGAAAACTGGGTATTATTGCAGTATTATGCCCTCTGGTGGGCACAATAAAACTAATTCTAAAGTGCTTCTGAAACATTGCATGTCACTTCTTGTAAATCACTGACCTTTGGGAATAACTGTTAAAATCAGCACAAAACTCCAGCTTTTATAATTAGTTTATTGATTCCTCATTTTAGCAAATCTGGCATTACAGAATTACAGCACGATTCACACAACTAATACCAGATGGGCAAAAAGTTCCTATGTACAAGGGTTATTTTATGAGGGAGGAGGAGGGGAAGAGGAGAATTGAACAGGATTGATACTGGGTTTCTAAAACATTGGTAAGCTTAAAGCTGTAGCAAAACACAAAGTAACCAAAAAAGTGAACCAATGCAGTAAGAATATTTTTAATGAAGTGTTCAGAGTATTCGCTTTACTTCAAAAAAAAAACAAAACAAAAACATTTTCCCTTTGTAAGCTACTGTTAGAAAACCACACAGGTTGGTTAGTACAAGTCTAAAAAATATCTAACAAGTGCTCTTTATTGTCGAGACCTCTTTGTAAGGAGCGATTCTTATGGCTGCCGTTATAACAAACTGTACATTCACACACCTGCATAGAGTACGAGTGTTGAAAACCTTCAGCAGGGTTGTACGTTGCTGATATTTGGGCGTGGAGAGAAGGAGTTGGTATTGCTCCGTGCGAACAGTCTGCTTCTACGCTACCAACGCTTAAAAGTTACATAACTGATATCAAAGACAAACAAACTTCCCACCAAAGCCTTGTGGGCATGATAAGAGGTTCTCACATTGGAATGTTTAACTTTCCTCTAGAGGAAGCATCTTAAGCTTTTTACTCACTGTAAACACAAATACATTTTCTTTCTAAGCTGGGACAGTTTAAGCCATTGAATACTACCGAACATCTCTTCAAAAAGTCAAGTGCAGATTGCCATCCATAATTACTATCTTAAAATAAATATTTATAAATAATACAAAATAAATAAGTTGTATTTTGAAATAACCTATGTGTTTTCGCATGCCTCAGCACATCTGTGAATGCACGACTGCCAGAAGGTTTTGTGTTGTATACACGAGCAGACAAAGCCCTGACTTCAGCATCAGAGAAATAAAACTCACACTTTGACATTCAACATGCTTAAAAACACATTCCCCCAAACATAAAGATAAATAATTACAGTGACATAAGAGACTGTTAGTTGTTGGAGACTGCAGGTCTGTGGTGTATTGGTGCTCCCACTGAATCACATGCCTTTCTAGTGAGTGCATGTTGCACATTGTATGCAGTGAAGGGAAGTTAATACAAGAGAAGGGGCCAGAGGCTTAACATGTGAAACGTTTGGCCTGATTTGGTACTGAAACTGTAGGACAGATGGGTTTTCACTTCAGACAACAGTCAATCAACCAGACCTGGTTAAAAACATCAACAACATGCACCTCTCACTAAAGCACAGGTAGGAATTTAATATCCTAAAATCCTTTGTATTGTAGAATATGTATTTATATTATATATGCATTTAAAAATGCACCTCTATGGACTTTTAAACATTTATACTCTTCTTCATATGGTCAAAGACAGACCGTTAATTTATTTAGCAATGGCTTAAATAGTAAAGCAAAAACAAAAAAAACATCAAAACTCTAGCACCCAAAGAAGTTATGCAGCTCCTTTACTGGTTTTAATAGCCAGTAAAATCCAGTGACTGACACTGCTATCCATATCGCACTCTTGCTAACAGAAATGGGGGGAAGAAAAAAAAAAAAAAATTCAAAATAAAAAAATCTGGGAAGGGCTCAAAGATGACAGTGTAACGTGACTACTAAAGTGATATGTACACGTTTAGCTATTGTTTTGTTCATTCCCAAATGAAATGTAAAACTTTCAAATGACCCTGTTTTGGATTTCAAACTTGGACCATAACAATCTGCAAAAACTCAATTACAACGCAGGGAAGGACGGGTGATTTCACATGCTCAAAACCACACCCAACCAACTCAAAAAAAAAAACAAACAAAAAAAAAAACCCCTTTAAAAACAACAACTCGGCCCATAGCAAGAAAAACATATATTCTCAGTGAGACTAAAAGTTAAACAGATGCACACGATTTCTATCCATTTAGATTTGAGGCATCAGTGCTCTCGCAAACCCTTTAAAGTTAAAACTCAATTACTGCCACACGAGTAAGGAATGATCTCAGCCTCGACTGGCCTTTCATAATTCTACCGACACGGTGTAGTGTGTGTGTTTGTATACATGTGCACGCATGAAAGAAAGACAACTTGGGATTGTAGCTTTTGCCTACCGGCTTGTGACACTTTGTTCTCCACCCCTCTGACTAAATTAGCACCATCATATATTTTCTGTGTTACTCAAAAAGAAAAAAAGGGTTAGAGATGATACTTGTGAAAACACCAAATCTTTGGAAAAGCTGGCTCATGTGAACAGTGCTCTTGTTGTGAGAGAGGTGGAGAACCTAAGCAGCCAGGTTGTGGGTTGATGTATGGCAGTGTTTGTGTGTAATTTATTTGTGTGTGTGTGTGTGTGTACTTAGGAGAAAGAAAAAGAAAGTGGGACACAAATTGGAAAACAAAAAAAAAAAAAAAAAAAGATGAGTGGATTTCAGGATTGCTGTTTCATGTGTGTGGAGTGATGTTTAGCAAGCACAATCCTGATGGGACCTCTGAGGCTGCTCGTTGAGCTGTGGCCCCTGTTTAGCTCCGGTGACAGTCGGGTCGTTGTTGTCCAGATTCTCTGCCATCCTCTCACAGATGATGTCCACCAGCCGCTCAAAGGTCTGCTTCACATTAATGTTGTCTTTAGCGCTCGCTTCAAAGAACTCAAAGCCTGCCAGGATGGGTGACAGAGACAGACACGGGGAAACACTTATTGTTTCAGTGTGATCCATTTATCTCATCATGTCAGGGCAAGTCCAGGCTCCAGTCCCACAAGCAGCTCAAACTACTGTAATTTCCCCCTTCATTTCAAATCTAACTCTTTCAAAATGAAATTCGATTGTAAATCTTGAAAACTACTAGTTTTATATTTTCAGATCATACTTAAATATCTGGTGGTTAGAAATTTAGTTTGATCACAAATTACATATGAGATACCTTGACCCGGTGTCACACAGTGCGATTATTATGGCTACAGCAAGCCAACAAAAGGAGACATTAAACAGGATATTTGCTTACAAAAAACAATCCTAAAACAAGCAATGAGTCGAACAGCTGACACTGGAAATGATGTGTGATGCAGAGAGGCCAGTTTCAATGAGCCAAACATTATGAACTTTACCAATCATCCCTCCATGTCCATAAAGGACAACACCTTGGGTCATAATTATATATAATTTTCACTAACCCTCGCAGGATAAGCATGAGGAGTGGAACAACACAAGAGGCATGGTCACCAGTTTTCATTCTGACCACATGACTCACCCAGCTGCTCTGACAGCTGTCTGCCCCTCTCCGTAGCTACTATTCGTTCATCCTCCATGTCGCACTTGTTCCCAACTAGGAGAACTTGAGCATTGTCCCACGAATATGTCTTGATCTGGGTCGACCTGTTAGCAGACACAGAACAGGGTGGTCAGCTGCATCGACTGAGCTGCATTTTGCCACTGTACGTTTTTACTTCCCATCTGTTTGTAATGATGGGGTTTTAACAACGCTGAGGTGTGGAGAAATGTTGGAGTCCACAGTAACAGCTTCACAAGAGTCAGCAAGGCAACATAACACAAGCAACCAGACAGGTTTCTAACAAGTAAAACAATTTCTGTTGTGGTAACTTTAATGCTGTTCAAATATTTGTCTTGCAAATATGTAGCTCAACAAAACAACAGATGACTATGTGAACATGATTAATTCTTTCATTTGTCTTTTCACTTGGGAAAAAATGCTAGATAAGTAGTTTTAAGGCAAGGACCTCTGTTACTCCTGTGTTTCAACCGTCTCTCTACTCTGAGTGTAAAGCTAATGGGAGGTAAGGAAAAAGACCGTCACCACCTTCATGCACACACACATTCATACTAGGTGGGCTCTCACCAGTCTTGCACCGCATTAAAGGACTCCTCGTTGGTGATGTCATACATGAGGATGAAGCCCATGGCTCCCCTGTAATAAGCTGTGGTGATCGTCCTGTAGCGCTCCTGACCAGCAGTGTCCTACACAAACACACCATTGTGTTGTTACTTATGATTATACACTGTATTACTGCCAGAACAGGATGAATTTTATGTTTCATATGAACATGTGGACAGAAATGCACTGCTGTCTCAAGGGCAAGGACATAATGTTTCAGAAGGGTCCTTCCATTTTAGTGTCCATGTAGAATTAAAGAAGAAATGATAAAGACATTAGTGTGTGAGTACATTTTCATCTTTTAGAGCAGATATTCTCACCTAACACCTGCAAAGAATTTATGACTGTGCATGTGCCTCCTGATGAATACCTTGGTTTAATATTCGACAAAACTCCCATGAGCATTAAGTATTCCTCCAGGGTCAGGCTTTAAGTACACTTTAAGTATACTTCAAGGGTATTGTTATTACACAGCAGATGAAGAGATTCTAGGAACTGGAGAGGCCACTTCAACAGCTGGTAATTATTAGAGATGCATGATAACAGAGGCCGCTCAAGTCACAGATGTGATGGGGCAACATGAAAAGCACACACTCCCATCACAGACGATCTGCAACGATACCTTCGGCGATGAATATTGTAGAGCTGATATAATTAGCCAATCGATTCAGCAACTATTCTAACTCACTAAACTTTAGGCACTTTTCAAGCAAACATGCCAAACATAACTGGTTGCTGCTTCTATAATGTGAGGATTTGTTGCTTTTAGCTCTTTTGTATCACTGTAAACTGAATATTTTTAAATTGTTTATTGGAAGAAACATTTATAGATTTAGCTTTGGACTATGGGAAACTGAAATTAATGTTTTCTGACAGTTTATAGGCTAAACGGTTATTTGAGAAAATAATCAGCAGATTAACTGTTACTGAAAACAATGGATTGTTGCTGCCTAATATCTTGCATTAGGGATGTCACTGCTGTTAAATTTCAGTATATTGTTCATGGACATGAAGAAAGATTATGTGAATCCATATATAAAATCCTTCTGCCACAGCAATTCTAACATTAAAGAAACAAAACAGTAGTGTTGGGTGTATTTTCTTAATTCACAGCTAACACATTTCAATTTCCCTCCACATACTATGAGACTACCTCAGCCTGAGTGTGCACTGTATTTATTATAGAGGGAAATGATAATATCAGCTTGAACTCGGAATCAGCAGATACTGATTACAATATAGGTAAGAATTATGTAATGTAAAATAAACAACTGTGTGGCCATACACTTCTCCACCTGTTACCCCATTACTTCTTCAATATCATGTGGTCAGGACAGTGGTGCTAAATGCAGAAAACACCTACAAAAAAAAGTAGCAATAAGCAAAACAAGGTGAGATTGTTTTTTGTGCAGCGTCAGCCACAGAAGAGCAGTCATCTACAATTTTTCCATGTGTGTTTAGTCACAATCACAAAACCCCTGACCCAGCAAACAATCTAACTGAAAGCCTGTGCGTCCACTTTCTTACCCAGATCTGCAGCTTTATTCTCTTGTCGTTCCTGTAGATTGTCTTGACTTTGAAGTCGATGCCCACTGTGCTGACAAAAGCTGGTGTGAATGAATCGTCCGCATAGCGGAAGAGGAACGAAGTCTTTCCTACGCTGCTGTTGCCAATGATGAGGATTTTAAACATGTAATCAAAGTTCTGGTCCGAGGACTCCTTCTGTCCATATGTGGCATTTGCAGAAGCCATCTATACATGAAGAGAGATCAAACAGTTACACAGATACTTAATGAAACAGTGCATTATCTTATTTACACAGGCGAGACCAAATGACAGGAACGCCTTACAATATAGTTAAGTCAATATAACAACACCTTGAAATAGTCAAAAAGCTGACTGTCTCTGTGACAGTGCTTATAACTAAACTTAGATAAACTAAGTAAAGGCAGAATATATAGCAGAGCTGTTGTATTTGAGTCCATGAGACTGTGCAGCTACAATGGCAAACACAAGTACCGACCAAGACACTCTACCATCTGTATCATTAGTTGTCATTATTTTGTACTTACACTGAATTTGTTCTAAATGGCTGTTGGGTGGTAAAAGTTTTAAATGATCAATTATTTCCAAAACAAAATAACAATCAAAGAGTAATAAATGACACAAAGATAAAATCTCTGTTAACTGCTCTGAGGTATCCTTAAACTAATACATTAGATTCAACTATTCTTTGCTGAGCTACCCAGAAATGTCAGCGCCTCTGAACTCTAGACACCTTGAACACACAAACAAAATTACCAAATCAGCCTTACACACCCTTATAAAGCGTGATGTCCGGTGTACAAAGTCAGATCACACCCCATATGGATCCTAAGTGTCTCACTGGGAGAGCTTTTATCAGGGAATAAAATGATACCACCGTTTTGCCAAGAGGCTGTGTCAATACAACCAGCCAATATTCATTCACAGCCTCAAGTGGCTCCACTTCATGTCAACAACCCTGATCGGTTCAAGCAAGGCTCACCACCGCCCCACAAGACAAAAGGACGGAAGTCCCAGGGCTTAGCGGACTAAGAACCAGCTAAACGGACTATGCTCCATTCAGGGAGGGCAGGGAACCTCCGGGGAACGCCCAGCCAATTACCAGTGACCACAGGGTTGACCAGAACCTGCTCTGTAGGCCACAGTAAATTAGAGACGGCTATGCTTTGACAGGAACAACACATGCTCCCGGTGTAATCCACATCAACCATCCGCAGCTTATCTCCCGTTAGCTGGCTACGTTAATAGTGAATATAACGCTGGCTGTCCTAAGCCTGGTTCGCCTCAGCTGGAGAGATAACTAGACTATGCAGCACAAAGCGTTCACCCCAAATAAAGATCAAATGGCTGTCAGTGAGAGTGAGGCGATGCAGACAGAGACGACAAGACGCCTCCAGTCAGGCTAACACCGCTACCTGTGATGCTAACGCAGCGACCCGTTACCAGCGTTTAGCGAAGCATCCCAGCTATGTCAAATGAAGGTTACTCTTCCTCATTTTCCACTAAAATGTCACACTATTTCACGCACCTCATAAGCGACAAATGATCTACATGCCCTCTGTTCTTACTGTCAGGCCTGATGCGGCCACACAAGGACAAAAAGCGCAGTGTTTACCTTGAAAAGTGTGATTTTCCCTCTTGGCTTCGCTGCAGCGACTAGCCCAACTCTGCACCTGCAATAGCGCGTGCGCTTTTTGATTGGCAGCTCCGGCATTAGCACGTACAAACAGAGCGTAAGGATGATTGACAGGACGGCTGACCAATCAAGAACGAGAGGCCGTCCATTCCCACATAGCACCGCCCCTACAGGTTTAATTAAATAAGAAATCCAGGTAAAATTCAGTGGTGAGAATAAATAAACCCCCGGAGCACTTTTTTGTTGACTTTGGCTTTTCTATCGTTGAAGGTGTCCTCAGATGATACTTCTGCATGGGAATAAATAATAATCACTTGAAAATAACGTTTCTTTCTTCAGTTTTTTTTTCTTTTGACCTTATATTTACAAAATCAATTACAATCCTCTTAAAGCAATATCTTTACAGACACTTACCAAAGGATTCAACGTGTTTGCCATTACTTATCATTAATCATTACCATGATTTCATTGCTGGTTATTGGATGCCACGTGTGTTTACTTTTAATCATTCACAATAATGTGTGTGATAGCACAGAAGCCCTAAATGATTCCCAATTTTGCCATCTTTTATGATACCTGTGTTATTTTTTTATTTAAAGGGTAGGGTGTTCATCTTATGTATGATTAAATACAGGCTAGATGTAGACTACATTGAAAATACAAGTTAAAAAGTGCAACCTCAGTGCAACAAAAGTTAGTTATAAAGATGAGGAGGAAACAGGAGCATAAGTAGCTACTGAATATAAGCTGGACCAGCAGAGGTTTGGAGAAAAATCATAGCAGCAGGTGAAGTGGTAGTCCTCGAAAAATAACACCACACACAATTTACTATTTACCAAACCTTGCATTAGAAACAGACAAGTCAATGCTTCTCTTGGAAGAAGGATTTTTCTGGGACTAATCAGTGTGAAGATCATTGAATGACTCCATTTCTACAGATGGTGTTGAAGATTTACCTCTTCAACACCACCAGTGCTCACAAAACAATAAAAAACTGCAAGTTCAGACTTTACCAATGAACATGGACATCAGTCTAGAAATCTTTGGTCAGCTGAAACCAGAACGAGTTTGGATCAACATGTTTAGACTTGACCAGAACCACCGCAATCACTGTATAGTACCAACCATGATACATGGAGGGGTGCATGTGCATTTATCTATCATCAACTGTATACTGCATATTTATATGTATATAATCTAACCAACTCTAACTTCATTTTTTAATATTTTGCATCAGTACAAAAGCAGACAACAAGACATCAAATAGTGAAGAGTTTTTTCTTTATTGACAAGGCATACAGTTCTAGTTGGAGAGAGGGAAAACACACCTGCAGTGAAACAGCAGAATTTGGATTGTCAAAGCTGCGGCATCTCAGTTCATGACCCATAATCATAAAACTAGAAATACTGATCTAGGGTTTCAGGACTGTTGAGGACATGTGACTAAATCTGCACTATGAATCAGAGTAGTATCAGCACACTTACTGTAAAATCCTTCATAAATATGTGATCGGACCACATCAGTGAAACTAGAGGAAGGCAGGAAAGCAGAGATGTTACAGAAAACCCAGACTGAAATATGTCTCTTTTTATACTATAAAAATGAATGTGAGTATTTTTGCTTACAGTACACATACTGTTATGTGGAGATGTAAAGAAATTAAATCAGAAGGAAAACAAGCTGAGTAATAGTGCCGATCTGTCCTGTTTGACTTTCTCACACATCAAGCGACACTTACGTACGTAACCTCAGCCTCAGATAATACAGAAATAATAAATAAACTGTACACAAAGCGCTGTGAGGAAAATGTACAGAAACAACTAGTGACACCCAGAGACACAGACTGAATCTTTGCATGTTGTGCTGGTTAAGTTGTGGTTAAACAGTCCTTACTGCTGAAGGCATCCTTGAGTGTTGGTCTGTTTGGTGTTGTTTATGGCTACAGAAAGGATTGCACGTTTTACTCCAGCATGTCAGAGAACACATCTATGACCAGAAAAAAACAATCCCAGGTTTGAAAAGAAAGCATCACAAAAAAACCCCCAAGTTTCTCCACAGGCTAAGTTGTGTAAGGACTCTTCATACGCTTCATATTCTTTGAAACCTGCAATCAATGTCATGCTTTTCCACAAAACACATTTTTGTACAGTCAATTATAAAAAGAACAATAACAGCAACAACAACAACAACAACAACAACAAAAAAAAGCTTCAGTCCCTCCAATGTCTAACCTTTAAGAGCTGTAGTGGTCCAGCCCATGCAGTTAAACTTAGTCACCAGGCAATTTACCAACAGAAAAATAGTGAAACAGTTATGTTATACATGTTCAGTTGTACTGGAAGTGCAGAACTGTAGTACCATACAAAGTGCTATGGTTTTTTTCTTAGCAAATACATCAAAAATATTCAAATCGGTCATTCACTCACGCAAAAAACACCACCACTGTTTTAAGACAATATTAGTTTGAGTTACTGTTTGAACAGGAGTTACAAAAAAAGGAACAGAGACACAAGGGTCAGATTGGCACACAGAGTGCTACAATCAACCAACTTTATCAGTCACTGATGGAAAGTAGCCAGTGGCAAAATGGAAATTACAGTACGGGTTGTGTCATACTTGCTTGGCACTTGTTTTGTCATTGACATGTCCCTGTGAAGAGCGAAATATCGATCAATGAGAGGAAAAATATGAAAAAAAAAATCTGGCATAGAAAATGTCTCTTGGTAACCTAACAGGATTTTTATATTTAGAGTGATGCCTAACATCCTTCATTGTAACCCTTACACTTCCAATACACTGCCTAGTGTCTAGTGTAGATGGATGTTACCAGAAACTGTATTTCAGTAGATGGAAGCTGTGTTTGACATTACGTAGCACTGATTATGGATTTCAATGGACGCTTTAATGTATTCGCAGCAGTAGTGTACTATTTAGGTTTTGCATGGTGTTTGTGCTGGTTGCTGGACAGTCAATGACAAACTATTTCTCAGTCAACAGCCTCCAATGTGTTCATGTTTTGGCTCAAGCCCTTAAAAACGACAGTGAGGGCTTGCTATGAAAAAACAAAATATATAAAGTGCTAAACTTGAAGGCAAACTGATAAAACGGGTGCCAAATATAAAGAATGCAAAAAGAAAAGTCAGTGAATTGAAATTAAATAAATCTAAACAGAAATAAGCAAAAGAATAATAAAAATCAAACATAACTGACTGATTTTGGGCAGTCTGCCAGTTAAATTAGATTTGACGGTATTTTCCATAGTGGCCAAAAGCATGAAAATCATTTGTGTCCAGTGCCACAACTTCAGTTCCACTTGTCGACACTGGGAGGCACCATGTGCACAGCCCTGTACCTGCGCCTGGCTCAGTTTCATGCTGGCAAAATCACCATTCAGTTAGAAAAATGGGAATAGCCTGAAACAACTTGGAAAAAATATGTAGTGCCAGTCCGTTAGTTATGATCATATTCCTCAAAACAACTGTTTGCTGAACACAGTTCTATGAGCTGAGCATCATCAGCTGAAAGGAGTGCTACGTATACAGTAATAATGAGTCACTCAAAATGTTTGCTACATTTAAAGTTTCCTGCATAAAATCATGCATAGCTCCTTTCTGCCACCACTTTGCTTAAAGACTGCTTTTTACTGCATCTTCATTTACTGGTTATGGACTTAAATAAAGTACAATATAATAAACAACTAAAAACTGAAAAGGCAGGCAAAACTACATTATCCCTGTAAATTGCAAGTTTGGCAAGATGTCTTACGAGACTTCATTGTGTTTTCGTGCGTTCTCGTCATCTCCTCACTTTCTTCACAGATAGTCCGAATGAGGAAGACAGGTATGTCATGAGTTGTAGTAGACCTTGGGTTGGCTGGTAAGAAGGGAAGTTTTGTTATTTAACTTCTCATTGTCTTTGTAGAACTTTATCCACAGTATGTGTTACTGAAAGACACAGAACACAAAGGACTGGTCCGGTTTCCTGTCCTCTTTTTTATTGTGTCATGCTCCAGTGCAAGTGACTGCAGACATTGTTAACAGCCCTCTCTGAAATCAAGAAAAATAAACAAAAAAGGCCAAAAGAGAAAGAACTTTTGACTGATGCTATGTGCCAAGTCTGAAGCGTGGTACCCCAGAGACTTCTTCAGGGTCTGCCTCTCTGTCTTCTGCCATATCTTTATCAGAGTCTAAAGACAACGTCCTGCCTGAATCAGAGGTGAGCAGTCTGGGGAGCTGGTGAGTCATAGTAGACACTGCATCAAAACCACTGCCAGAATCAGTTCTGGACACTTCAGGCCCCTTACTCCCTCTGGAGACCTCTTCCTCAGGTGGACTCTCTGCATCAGACTCTCCTTCTTCTTCCAAGGTCAGCTCAAACTGGAACTTATCGGTGGAAGTGGTGCCACTGCCCCCATCAAGCGCTGTAGCTTCACCCTCAAGGGCTCCCTCCACCGGGGCCTCTGGATTGGGTGAGGGGCTGTGGGGGATCATACTCTGGTACCATTCTCTGTTATCCTCCAGTGTGTCCAGGATCTCCTGAGCATCTGGGTGGACCAGGTCAGCCCACGTCTCCCACAAAGGATGAACAATGTAGTCAATGAAACCCACCTGAAAGAGAGAGGCAAGAAGTGGATTTCTCTTTTTCTGTAAGGTTCTTTTTGGTTTTGTTTTGTTTCCACTTCTATATTATTATTTACAGTAGATTTTATGATTTCATTAACTACATCCTGCGGCTTCTAAGCTGTACCTGGTTCTTTTCTATGGACGCATTGTGTTTGTCACACATGGGGCTGATCTCCATGCCCTTGTCCCTCTCCCTGTCCCCCTGGGTGAAAAACTCCACCATGATGCGGTCTGTCCACTGTCTGTACAACTCAAGAGGTTTGGTGGGGTTGCTCAGGTCTGCACAGTGTACCATATTCTGAAGAACCTGTGGTGACAAATCAATAGTGTGTGAGAATTGAATAAAGACATGCTTTTCCAGATCCATATCCTAAATTTATTTTCCAAATATATTATTACTTTTTTTTAAAATGGCAAAATGGTTCTCACCTGTATACGGTCAGAATAGTTGTCCAGGAGCAGGACTCCTAGACTTGTGACTTTCTTAGTCTCCACCATGGTTTTCAGGTCTGCTAATAAGTTCATGTGTTTAGACATATCTGTGGCCAGCACCTGCAGGAACAATCAACAATCAAATGAAACCTATTAAAATTCACTATTTAAGGTTTCAGAGAAGAAAATTCATGAAGTTAGATAAAAACCATAGTGTGTGACGTTGCCTTACCATGTCGATGACCATTTTGCGCAGTGACTGTCTCTGTTTTTTGCTGAGATTCTGAAAGATATCACAGTTGTCTTCCTGCAGAAGCTTAAATCCTACTGCCAGGTGGTGATTCTCCAGCACAGATGAGTCATTGTACATCAGGGCTAGCTCTGAGTCTGAACACAGAAAGGTGAAACTGAGTTTACAGAAGCACTGTAAACCACCCAGATGTCAAACAAATATAATACTAGTGAGACACACATATAAAACCACCTCATCCATACTATTAAATACACTCTGCATCCATGCATGTAATCCAAATCCTTATGGAACTATGCAAACTCACTGGTGTTGATGAGAAACTGATTAGAAACTCCAGGGTGATCCACATCATGGATGGCGCTGGCAAACAAAGCGGCGAGGATCTCCAGATCAGTAAACACAGCCTTGGTTAACATACACAAGAAGGCAGGGAGAGTTAACGTCTGTGTGCTCAATATCACGGGACATGTAGAGATCCTACTGTATTGGTTTTAACAATATAAATTTTGATTGTCTACCTCCAGTGCAGGTGTGGACAGCAACACGTGTGTTGACTGGACCACGTCTGCAGCATGAATGTTGTTGTGGTAAGCTACGTCGGCGTGGTAATGATCCTCCAAAGTCATCATGAAGGTAATAAAAGTGTCTGCAGGAATTTTAAAGGACTTCAGCAGGTCACGTTCCTACAGTGGCAGGAGAGAGAAACATGACGAAACACAGTGGTCAGTGGAGGTAAACATTAGTCATTTATTCAAAGTAGTTCACTTGTTCCTTTATGGTTCATTTATTTACTGTATCAAGTGTTAGGGAGTTATGCAGTACAAGGACTGCACTCTACGAAATATTACATGTTGTGTTACCTGGAAGATGGTGAACATAGTGACTGTCAGTGGACGATTTCCAGAATACTCAGCAATTTTAAAGATATCGATGCCCCATCTGTCTATGTCCTCCAACTCCTGTCAGTGAACAATACGGTATATAATTACAACATGCAACACAAGTGAGACCACACAGAATCAGCTGCACTGAAACCGTACTACTGTGTTGAGACATTTGTCGTACCTTGGCTAGGAGCCCTTCCTGGCTGGCGTTGACCCCGAAGCGAGGGATGGTGGAGGGCGCGAGGCTGGGGCTGTGTGTTGCCTTCTTCACACCACTGATCTGGGACATAGGCCGCTTCTTTTTGTCCTTTTCCTTGTTTGGGGGAGACATGATGTCCATGTCATGTTGCTTCTCTGTCAGAAGGACACAAACAAACTATTAACACTATCAGTGGTTCCATTGGAAACACTAGAGTCTATACAATAAGTTAGGAAAAGTATTCAAACTTCTTCTCTTTCTTTATTGTGTTTATGAACATCTTAGTAGAGGTTTATTACCCAGGAAGGTGCTAGAGATGAACTCAGACACCTGGTTCCCTGAGCGGCTGGTTTCTGACAGCTGCGTGAGCTCACGGTTCAGCATCCTCTTGAACTGGGGACACAAACACACACAAGTATCGTGAGTTTTACTAAACACTGTATGTGCTAAAAGGTAATAAGCAACACTTCATGGACATACCCAGTAGGGAGTTGACTATCAAGTGGCCTGAGACAAAAACTGAAAGCATTTTGGTGTAAAATTAATGATGCACTCCATGTGGATATGCACTTGCCACAACCACAAAACCAAAAAACAATTCACAATTCTTGACCTTCCATGTTTACAGGCAGGGAATATCTGAGAATTAAACTTAATAGACGCCAAAGAGGGTTCGTTCCATCACAGCAAGTGTAACTAATGGTCTGAGAAACTCATTTAAACACAGACAACCATTTGCTTTGGAGTGGAAACACGCCCATGGAGTAATCTAACCAGAATGGTCATATCAACAACAAGACCAGGAATCTCTTGAGCACACAGGTAGGCTACAACCACACAGCCCACAAACATTAGAGCCTCAGAGAATGTCCACTGTCACATCTCATTCACAAAACAAGCAACATGTGAGCCTCGAACAGTCTCATCCCCCTCCCTCCCATTTCATCCCTCTCCTCTCCTTACCTGAATGTACATCCACGACGCAGAGATGAAACTACTCACTTCTGGCATTTCAGCGTAAAGTCAAGCATGGGAGCAAAAATAAAACTGAGTATGAAAGCTTTCCAGCCTTTTTGGTCATCCTCTGACAAAGAATCAGGGACACTTTGTGCTACTACACTGCTTGCCTGAGCCAAATCCACTGCAAGCAGACAGTCCACTGGTTAGTGCTGTGAGAGATTTGATCCGTCTGAGCCAAATAGGTGAAAAAAGAAAGCAAAACTTTAGAGGTCCATGGAAGAACAAGAGAGTGGAAGCACAGCTGTGGGAATGCTGTGGGATGCGAGGATGCAAGGCAGAGAAGCCACACTCCCTCGCTCCCCCTGACTCTGCCTCATTCACTCAGTTACTGCCTGCTCTGTATGTGTGTAAACAGAGGGAGAACGAGGTACTCTAATCCCCGCCTACTTCCAAAAAAAATATCTAAGAATAGCAGCCAATCAGCCGCCTACTGCAGCAGCGGCTGGGAGAGACAGAGGGCTGTCATTGGCTGGGAGATGCACAAAGTAGGCAGGGCTGAGTGTGGCAGCGAAGGTTGTGAGATGGACCATGTGCACCAAGTTTGAAGAAGATATGAAGGAAAAGCTTTGAATGGATGGGAGGGTGGGGGAATTTCATTCATGTAGCCAAAAATAAAAAACAGTACACCACGTACCACAAAGATGTGAGTACGTTGAAAAACTAAATCAAAAATACTTTGATGCAATATTACAGTCACACACTGTGCTGACAAAAAATAAGAGAATCTAAGTTTGGTTTTCATGAACTAAATTGCATTTAACTACAGAGACAACATTTGAATGGGCTAGAGAGGTAAACTATGCTGCAAAGAAACTTTCAGGGGTCATTAGAGATCTGTTCAATAATGTCACTAATGATGTAGAAACAATGGATAATTCTTCCCACTGACTGAAGCTGCTGATTGACTGATTGACTGATGTGCCTCCAGCCACATTCACACCTCTGGCCCATCCCATCACCCTACCACTTCACAGCTCCATGGACTCACCAACTCCCCCAGCACACCGCCCCCATGCCCACCCTTGTCCCTCACACCAGGCTGTGTTCTGCAGAAGTTCTCCGACAACTCTGTGATTGTCGGGCTCATCACTGACGATGATGACGCGGAGTACAGAGGACTGACACAGGACTTCGTGGACTGGTGTCAGCAGAACCACCTCTTCATCAACGCAGGGAAGACCAAGGAGATGGTGGTGGACTTCTGCAGACGTCGGTCTACTCTCCCCTCATCAGTAAACATCCAGGGAATGAACATTGAGAAAGTGGACACTTATAAGTACCTGGGTGATCACCTGAACAACAAACAGGACTGGACTCATAACAGAGACGCCCTGTACAGGAAGGCTCTATCTCCTGAAGAAACTGCGGTCTTTTGGGGTGAAGGGGGCATTCCTGAGGACCTTTTATGACTCTGTAGTGGCATCAGCCATCCTGTACGGTGTGGTCTGCTGGAGCAGCAGCATCACAGAGAGGGAGAGGAAGAAGCTGGACAAGGTCATCAAGAAGTCCAGCTCTGTCCTGGGCTGTCCTCTGGACTCAGTGAGGGGACAGAAGGGTCCTGGCTAAACTAACATCTATGCAGGACGCCCTGTCTGCCCTGAAGAGCAGCTTCAGTGACAGACTGATCCACCCTCGCTGTGTGAAGGAGAGATTTCGCAGGTCTTTCCTTCCTGCTGCTGTCAGCCTCTACAATGAACACACTGTACATTTGTCATCCATCTGCTGTAATCATGTACAATACTGTAGTATAAAGTAAATCACATCACAGCAATATACTGTAGTCACTTTACCTGGTATTTATTTATTTACCCATCGATGTCCATATACTGTACATACACATAGCCACAAATTGTACACACGTATAGTTTTTGTAGTTTTGTAGTTTTATTCCACTTAATGTTTTTTAATATTTTCAGTTTCTTATTTATCTTACATCTTTGCTACTTCTGGCACTGTGCTGTGTACTTGTACTTTGGTGTTGCAACAATGCAATTTCCCCATTGTGGGACAAATAAAGGTTTCTTATCTTATCTTATCTTATTATCAAACTCTGGCTGCCAACATGTCAGCATGTGTTAAGGTATTTAATCTGCATGGGATGAGAAGCAAAAACCAGGCAATATACACATATGTGATGGGACGAAGGGCATGTACATGTGACAAGTGTGTAGGTATGAAGAGTGTGTGTATGCTGTGTGGGCGGTCTAATCATGGAATCACATGAGCGCTGAGCACCACTCAGAGAAAAGGGGGAGGTGAGAGGAGGAGAGGAGATGGATGCATGGATAAAGGATGGATGGGGGGATGCCGTTTCATCTTCAGCTCCCGCTACCTCATTCACATTTTCCTGCACATGAGGGTGGAGGGTGGGGGGTGGTCTGGTCTCTATTTGTGTGCAGGAAACCATCCCATTCATTCACAGAACCTCTTATTCTTCCCTCCTATTCATATTTTTATGATGGTCTGTCTGTATTAGTGAAACTCACACTGAGCTTAGTGTTGTACTTCAAGCCCATTTTTAAATTGGGCAGGAAACAGCTGTGCATAGCCAAAGATTCCCATCCATTAACAAACTGATAAAAGTAACATCTTTTTACCTAATATATTTATTATCTGTCTTCTTATCTACTTGTTATCCTGTGAAATACTGTATGTCTAGTACATCAGTCTGTAGCCTAGCTGAGCCTAACACTACGTTAGAGCTGTGTATTATGTTAAAGTACCTTGTTTGACGCCATCTCACTGACAGAGTGTCGAGTTTTCAGCGTCTCTAGTTGTTCCAGACACCAGTCTAGCTCATCTAGAGTCTCTATGGCGAGCTGCTGGTGAGGCTCCTCTGTAAGTTAAACACAGCAGGGCATTTAGGGTTACAAAATGGACTGTAAACCTACTGTTCTTATAAGTATCTAACATCTAAAGAAATGCAGTATAACATATAACTGCAAACATTTTTCTGCAGTATTTTTACACTTTATTTTTTTAATTTATAATTTTACTTAAGATTACAATCAAGACTTCATGTATTTTTGAATAGCATTCATACAGTAATTACTCACTATGAAACATTACCATTGACCCAGATTTGACTAATTTAATCAGGCCTAATGTTGCTTATAGGACATTGATTAGTAAATAGCCCATTCTAAAATCAGCACCAACCTGCGAGGCTGGTCTTGCACATGGATGGTGGGTTGCTGCCTGAGGATCGTGTCCTGTAGACAGGAATCATCCACAGTCAGCATGTGAAAGACTGTAGAAACACTGTAACTACAGCATCATTATATTTGTCACATATGATGGTTAAATCACTAGAAGCCTTGTTATAAAAACCTACTTGCTGGCTGTTCGATCTTGTTGGCCGGTTATGATGGCAAAGTTATTTCGGACTGTCCTCAGGCTGGCGAGGACCTGGCAAAGAGAGAAACAAGAGTCTGAATGTACGAGTTCATCAAATGTGGCGTACATAACATCTGTGTTGCAATGAAATCACAAATGCCACTTCAGTCATAGCCTTAAATACTCGCACATGCCTTCATTTAATTCAGCCTGAACTAGATCAAGTGCTTCTCTGCTGGAGAGCCTTTGAAAGCAGATTCTGTGGCAAGAAGCTGAGGTGCAAGGCAGAAGCATTCCCCTCTCCCTTTCTGATGTTTTGGTGGCATCACTGACACTCCTTTATGTCATGTCTGTCACTCCATCTGAAGCCAAACACTGACTCAGCACACACAGGAAGCCCACAGAGTATCTGGTGTCCAGACCTGACCCTTTTACAAAGCTTATCAGCCAGCATGCAAATTTAAACAGCATGATCCAGCAGTATTGGATTCGCCATTTCTTTCTCTGTGTAAAGTGAGCACAAGTGTGACGCACATCCCACGCAAGAGCCAGGCAACGCCAGCGGGATGCCTGATCCCATCTCAGGGCCAACATAATGCTAAGGGGCTGTTCCGGTGCAGCAGTCTCTTACCATCTGGAGTTTATTACCACTTTTTTAAGACCTGCTGCCTTTAGCCAGCAAATGAACATGACTTTTCACTATTTGTACTCCAAATAGCACAAAAAGGAAAATAGATATGAAAGGGTATATGGGAAGACCTCCATGTATTCACCTGTGCAAATGGTGTGACGATCATGTCTTCTGTATGTCTGTAATACAGAAGAAAACACACACAAGGAAAAGGCATCAAAGACACAAAACAGTGACTAGAAGACTAATCTATGAGCTCCTACAGACAAATAGTTTATCTGTAAAGTAATAAACGCTAGACTTTTTTAAGATAAAATGAATGCAAACTAAAATGCACTTTCTCCTGAGATATCATTCCTCATTTAAAACAAATGAGGTTGTCTGTGAAACCAGGCAGTTAGGGGAAATAATTATATTTCATATTTACTAGTCATTCATCACATCTTCATCATCATTCTGTAAAAAAAACAGATATGCCATGCACTACATATAATAAGGCTGGTGAGGAAACGGGGGTAGGTGGAAGTGTGGGTTACATACATGTAAATATGAACTGGTAAATACTCACCAGTGAATAAAACCACTGAGTGTGTTATTATACTTGGCTGGTTCTGACTAAGCGTCACATGCAAAAACATACAAAACAGGACTGGGTGTTTTTGGGCGAGGTTTAATGGGGGTCACAGGTGAGGTGTTTGACACTTAGTCATGTTTGTCAGCAGGGAGGTGGGAAATGACCATGAAGCCTTTAAGGGAATGCAGGAGAGGGCGTCAAAGGGACAGAGTCAGTGTTTTTTGTCTTATTTCTTTTTCGTGTTCTTCTCACCGAGATGATAACCAGTTGACCTCCCAGTGCTTCAAGCTTTCTTCCCTTCAAAAACAGATAGGCAAGAGTCGATGAGGAAACCTGTGGCTGCTTACTTTACAAACTTTAAGGTTCTTAAGGTATTATGAAATGAGGGTGGAAAAACAAGTCATTGTCGTTCTTTTCATTGATTGTCTTTTTTTTTTTTTAGATCTGACTGTGTATTTCACACAAACACATGCATGTGTAGCATGTTTAGTATTATTGTTGAGGTTACAAATTTTGCTCAAAGAAGCCCTTTGCCAAATAGAGTGAAAATATTGCTACGAAAGAGAGAGCACAATACGTAAACTTTAGGGTCCATAAGAGAAAATGCTAAAAACAATAATTTCAAATTTGCAAATAAAGCTGAGATGGTAACTGGTTGATGCAATTTGTAAGACAGTCAAGCCTTAATTCAGTGCCTCATATAAATACACTAGTGTGGAAACCTTTCAGCAAAAGACAGACAAGTAAAGAAAAACATCCAGAGACATGTCAGTTTTTGTTACAGGGCGTTCTACAGACGAGAAACATGCGCAGTCTTACACTGGTAAGCCAGCATTATTGCCAAAGCCTTGATTCTGAGATGACTTGCATTACTGTATATATTTATATTAAAGACCGACTGTATACTATTTTGTTTTCTAGGTAACCTAAAGCACAGTGGTCACATCCCATAAGACGCTGCCAATATTGATTTTGAGGCTGTAAGATTTCACCTCTGCACAATAAGAAGACATTTTCATTTTAGGATAGCATCACAGAGGGTTCTTTTACACAATAATATGTGATTTTAGTGGGAATTTTAAATATTATTTCTGGAATGTATATTGTTCATGCGTTGTGTATTTAAACATTAATGAGACACAACAAATTAAATAGACACACAACAATAGAACAGTGTTGAGCAGAAACTATTGAGAAGCAGCGGATGCATTTGAAGGTTGTAAATGACATAATCCTGAATATAGTTAGCCTTAAACTCAACTTCTTAACACAAAACAAACATGTAGTGTGCAGCAGAGAGACCCCGTGTCACAAAAACAGTTTGTGGAACAGCTGAGTGGGAAATGAACTCACAGGTCACTGGCAGTAGAGGAGTTTCTGGAGGGACCTTTGGGTGAAAGGTCAAAGTCAGAGTCAGAGCGGTAGAGGAAGGATTCACGCCGCTGGCTGTGAGGAAAGTTGGCCTGTAAGACCAGACCAGAGCCAGGACTGGCCTGGGAGTCCATAGGGCTGCGTCCCACCGACAAGCCATTCTCCACATCAAAACTGTGGAAAAAGACAGAAACGAGAAGAAGAAAATTTATTGAGGTAGAGGACAAATAATATGGACTAAAAACATGCAAACATGCGGAGTAATACAACAGAATAGAAAGTAAATGAAAGAAGCATGCATCCATTCAACTACCTTCCTTCTCAAGTTGCCATTCATCAACATAGTTAATCATCATTCTCCCACAAACATATTAATATTCAGGGAACTCTTACCACTAATTCAAACCTCTGTCCTGCAGCATGTGTGCAAAGAGCATCCATGTGGGCAAGAGAAAGCATGTTGTCCTGTATGAATCTGTTTCTGGAAGTATTAAAAGAATACAGCTGATCGTGACAGGAGGACTGGAACAACTGAACTGACTGGTCATTACAATTTGAGCTGCTGCTGTCATGTCCTCTCAAGCAAATTAGTTTCAGCGAGTGCCGCAGGAAATATCGATGTGATAGCGAGGCAAATAAGGGATCAATGAGGACTGATCTATCTACTACAGATTTTATTTGGTGGTGAAAATCTTACTCTACTCCAGTAAAGAGACCAGTAACAATGAAAGGGAGAAAATGAAAATAAAGTACAATACTCCACATCTAAAAATATCATAAGCTTTCATCAGTGGGCAACAATATTTAACTGTTTCTATCTCTAACAGGAAATTGTGTAACTTATAAGGAAGTGTAACCAATATAAACCAGCAAAGACCACAATAACACTGGGCTAAAAGTGTCAAATTCAGTGAGGTGACAAAAAGGATATAGCAGTGTGGAATATGTGGGAATGCAGTAATCAAACGGTATCTGATATATCCCACAAAGTAGACTAACACCAGCACTGCATTTAAATTTGTCTCACAATGGGTAGTAAGAAAAAAATACTTTATTAAACTGAAGCCACAATGAGGGGATGTTGAGAACCATGAACCGTGAATGGCTTCAAATTCTGCTGTCTGTATGTGAACTGCCTTCCTGCGATTAGATAAATGACCCGCACAGCCTCTTACACCTAATGTATCAAAGCTGATACATTATAATGCAGAAAATAATGTAAATAATGCCCCAAAAAATCTCTCCATCTATATCCCAGGAAGCATTTTAATAATAATAGTAAGTTTAAGTCATGCAGGTGAGGTACAAGGACTGTGTGTGAACTGTGGGCAGAAAATCAACATCAATGTATTGATGTGGGGTCATGTGAGTGTGAGTCTAAAAATAGGCTGGCGTTCAGGTGAGGAGGAGCTCCCCCTGATCAAACACAATCGCACCAAGGAGAAAAACACCAAATAAAGGCACAGCGAGGCGCTTGTTCACAGTCTCGGCATGTTTCTGCCTTGATCCATGTCTCTATTTTCCCACAGCCCCTCTGCTGACACGCAAACCCGCAGAGACTGCAGCTGCATTTGGCAACATGTCTCTTTTTTTAAACAGTCTGATGAAGGTCTAGAAGAAATACATGCCCAAGCAAAATAACAATACACACAAGGTGGAGAGATTTACAGCGGTGGAGAGACTTATAGAGACTTACTGTTCTCTGCTTTATACCATTTTTATACCAGTCTTATGGGTATTTGGTCCCAAACCAAAGTATTAGACAAACTAAAATTAACACCTGATATTGCTGATATAAGAATTTATCCACACTGAGATATTTCATTTAAAACCACAAATCTCAGTGTTTAATGGCAACAAGTCAGAATTAACTGCACAAAGTTTTGTCCCAGTCAAATATACAATGAGATATTTCAGTATGGACCAAAGTCTGGCTGGCTTTTACCACAATTCAGAATCAGAATCTGTTTATTAGCCAAGTGGCTTCCCAAATGTAGCATGTAAGGTAATACAGTACAGATTAAAAAAATAATAAAAAATGCAACAATGAAGGGTAAAAAAACAGAATCTAACAGTCTGCAGTGTTAATAGCATTAATAGACTATTAAAATTTAAGTGCAATGACAAATGCAGATTGCAGCTTTCTACAGTAATCTAATATTAGGTGTGCAACAACTGCAATAGGCAAACATCTCATTCATTCCTCTCTTCACTCCTTCCTACAATGCCTACAACCACCACCACACACACACACACACACACACACACACACATACACACTGTGTTACCCTCCTAGGATGCTGCATGAGGACAAGACATTGGTGTGTTACTGGCTGTTATGTAATAACAGCCGAACAGAAGCCCCCATGCCTCCATTCATGTGACAGATGCAGACAAACTGACTGCACTATACATAGCCGAGGAGCCGAGTCAGGAGGAGGGAGGGGAGACGGTGAGGAGGGGGAGATTGGGGGGGGGGCGAGGCGAGGTAAAACAGGACAAAGAGAGAGTGATAATTTCAAAGGGAAAGAGCTTTTTGTGGAGGTGGCAAAGTGCATGCCTGAAAAAGTGTATTTGACAGTGCGTTTTTATAACAGGTGTGGGCTAATCATAGCTTTTACTGAAAATTGGGGAATTTAAATGACGCCTTTAATGTGCATCACAGTAGTGTGCCACCAGTGTGTATAGTTTTGATCAGTAAGCACACATACACTCACACAGTTACTACAAGATCACATGTAGCTTGGAGCTTCACCCTCTCCCTGCTCTTTATTTTCCCTGTTTTCCACATCTATCACATTCTGTCCTCCCTAATGATGCTGCACCCCTGGCTGTTCCTGACCATAAATTTGTTTCTATTTCTGCTTCTGCAACATGCTTCTGTCGCTATGCTGCTATATTTAGCCTCCCCATGCATGGGGAATAGACCGAGAGAGGCATTGACGCAGCTAAAAATAGCCTTTCAGGTAGAATCCTCCCCCTTCCCTTTCTTCTCCCTCTGCATCACAGAACAGCAGATTCTTCCCTTCATTCATGAATATTTATAGAGGGGTTTCTATTTGAAGCCAGTGCTGAGATAAAATTAGATCACAGATGAAAATATCGCCCACGTCTTGCTCTCGCTGTTATTTCACTTTGAGTTTTCTTCTCTTTCTCTCTTGCACAGCTGAGCTCAGTGCTGGGGAGTGAACACAGAGTTCATGACACTGGATTATTTACCTTTTACTTGCACACACTCAGGCACAACAGTAACATGTTTAGCCTCGCAATTACAAACAGTACAATTGCAATGATATTATATGAATTAATAATAAAGGCTTCGATATACACAGTGCAATGAACACCAGGAGAAGCTGTTGCCAAGGAAACAACTAACGGGAAACCAAAGAAACAATGAGGTAAAACAATAATTTAAAAACAGATACTATTTAGGCAAAAATTAGTTTGCTTTTTTGTTGAGAAGCCCATTTTGTGTAGCTCTTTGTGTACTTAGATAATATTTCCTGTCTTTCCTGTTACAGAATGTACCCAGTGCAACTAATTACACATGTGTTGGGATGATCCACTATTTCCATTAACTCAACATGCAAACAGACTATCCTTGTTCACATAAAAGTCTTCTGATATGGAAAAACCAATAATATAACGTAATATTAAACTAATGATGAAAACCCAGCAGGTGTTCAACACAGGGAATGTTGTCGGAGTGAATGTGCTCCTAGTACCAAACCAAAACATGTGATGGTACATAGTCTTTCGACATATAACTTGGTAAATATCAAGGGATTTAGCGTTTATAAGCGGTCAAAGGTCAGTATTCTGGCTTAGTGTGTGCATCGTACAAACAGGAAGCTCCCACAGAAGTTTGGACAGTCGCTCTTCAAATGCTACTCTATTGTCTTCAAGTCTTTCACATGCCAGCCAGTTGCACCCATCCCACCTACCACCCACCTCTTCTCTCATTCCCTGGCACCCTCTCTCCTTTCCCTTTCTCAGTCACAATCACAGATGACAAAAATATAAAGAACACAGTGGAACATTTTTAAAAATAATCCTGTTTAGTGGGAGGGTGTTGTTTAAAAATCTACCAGAAAAACTTGGTTGGTGAGTGATGGCTGATGTGTATTGTATGTGCTGAAAGGGAGCCATTCAGTCATCCTTAGGAGAGGCTCCCTCTACTGGCATTTGGGGAGAGTGCAAGAGCTAGATGATGTGGAAATCCCACTGTAGTCACTTTAAATACTGTAAAATTAATCAGCAACAATCTTTATAGATGATTAAACACTCCAAAGTTAGAGCAGCCCAATATGAAGAACTGACAATAAAGTGAATATGTTTTAGTTCTTTAACTGAGAGCTTTTAAACACACTTTTCTTTGCACTATGTCGTACAAGTGATTACTGTTCTCTGTCTGATGCGGTTTTAATGGTGCATACTAATTATTAACTTATTTGACTGTTCTTTCTTTTATTGCAAATGTCAGAAAATGCTGGAAAATCATACCCAAAGGGACGTTACCAACAAAAAACAGCCCCCAACCCAAATATATTTCTGTTTATTATATATGCCAAAACATCCACACACTAGAACCAAGAAATATTTGGCATTTTTGCTTATAAATTATTAAAATGTTAAATTGCTGATTTCTTTTCTGTTTTCTGTCAACAAATCAGTTCTAATTGTTTAGCATTTATGATTACATTAAAATCATGCATAAAATTTGTAATTATTCATCTAAGCAACAGATCTTTGGAATACTGTAGAACACACGCGTCAAGATGCAAGGAGGAAATGATAATAGTGAATTATCAGGAAGCTGATACAGAGAAGGTGCAGAAATCCAATCTATAACATAGCAAACAAGCTGAAACACATGCCACAACTTTAGGACTGTTAAATGCATCCTTCATTACATTTGGCTTCTGTATTTGCACACTGGGCTTCATTCAAATCTGCCTTAAATGCGCCCGTACATGCACATGAACAGAGAAATGCACTCACACACACACACACACACACACACACACACACACACACACACACACACACACACACACACATCAACACACACATATGCTTGATTTCTCTACTCTGCAGATCTAACTGGAGCCAACATTTCTGGGCATCATAAAGCCTTTAAAAAATGAGAGGTGTGTTACGGTGTTTGTTATTTAAGTGGCTGACTGCTAAGAAGTGTGATTGATGGTAACCTGTCAGTGGCCCTGATACTCAACACCCCGCCTGCGTCACCGCCTGTCACGGCAACGTCAATCGCATATGGGGAGCATTAAAATACAGGAGCTACGGGGCAGGGCGAGAGAGGGAACAAGCAAGAGAGGAGATAGGACTGTAACCAGGGCAAGCTGTCATCTGAACCTGCATTCATCATTCCCAGGCCTTTGCTATGACACAGGCAGAGGCAGAATTAGTTACACCAAAGCCAACTTGCAGGACTGGCTCAGCAATTTATTCAGGAGGCATTTAAAAGAAGGCAGAAAGCATTTATTACATGTAATACAGATCTAATCTGGTGACGCTTGAAAGTATTGTATTTCCTTCAATAATGTGAAATTACATCTGTTACGTGGCACAGAGTCTGTGGACAGCAATCAGAAGTAAAGGACTGTGAAACAAAGGCGTTTAAAACTAAACCTTTTTTCTTGCTACTGTGTTTAAGTACTATCTCTCTGTCATACATACATTCACTGCATCTGCACATAGCACAGGAAAGCTCTTCAGAAGCAAACAAGAATTAGTCATGGCTTATTGAGACCACAACAGTCACACCAACAGCTGAGAGCTCACACACTGAACAATGTGAACCAAGGATGAGCCACATTAAAAGCCACATTCAAACACAAACCTAAAAAGTACTTTTGGTGCAGCTTGAGGTTCACCGGGGCATTTCAAATGTGTGAATGAATCACCAGTGTGTATTCTGGGATAAAAGCTGTCTGGTTGTTTTTTGGTGTGGCCCCTGACGCAGAGGGAGAACCACCCTGTTTGTTTGTTTTGCCCTTCCTCTCGTTTCCTGTGACATCAAACTATTTGGCCGTGCAGTAACCCGACAGAGGTGGTGTGTTTTATCTATTAACCGCTACCTACTACATTCTGGGTTTATTAAAGTGTCTGAAATATCTGCACTGCTATATGTTGTTTTTATCTTGTTGCCTGTGAACATGATAATATAAAATGAAGGCTGGTTCATTTATTTACACAGCAGCTGACTTTCATGCATTTAATATTATTTCATAAAATATATTTCATAACAATTTGGAAATGTGTTTATATGCTTTCCTGGATAGGATTATTATCTCCTCTCATTTCTGTATGATATGAAGCCAAAGCCAGGCCACAGTTAGCTTAGCTTAGTATAAAACTAAACTAAACAGAAAGAAATAAAAACAACAATTTGCTGATGCCAATTACTGGCGTTTAGAGGACCATGTAGGTGGACTTTTTACTTTTGGATGAAACTGTTTCCCAGTTTTCATTCTCTTTACTAAGCTAAGATAATAGCTACATCTTCATTTTGACCGTACAGACATGACAGTGACTCCGCGTGTGTACAATTTCCAAAATTTATAAGTATTCCTTTAGCCAATGTCAGTAGTACAGTTCTGCAGCAGCAAGCAGGAAAATTACAAAATCACAGCCTTCCTTGTTTGTGCCCTTGTCCCTGTTATTAATTCCCCTTACTGCAAAACATGAATGATACATTTACACACTGCAGATGTGCTTAAAGCATTCAACAGATCAACAAAGACTTCAATATGATGTAGTATCATTTCACTACTTATGAAGAGCCAATAATTTTTCAGTCATTGTCTTAGTTCACACCCAGCAAATGTGTCAGTTTCTCTTTATGTTCAAGTGACAGCTAAGTAAAGAAATTATGCAACTGTGGTATAAATGTACGCCTATTGTTAAGAATCATGTAATAGAAACAGTTACCATTAACGTTAGGCAATGTAGCTGACACAACAGAAAGGCAGGAACAAAGAATCACTTCACTGACCTTTCTGTAAAACAAATCAGGGCTGAATAGTATTGTGAGATACACTGTTGAATGGGCAAGTCTGGACAGAGGCAGTGATGTGAAAAAGTGCATTGTTTCTTTTGTTGACTGTTTGTAGACAGGAAATGTTTGGCATAGGAAGAGGGAAACTTACGATTTCCTTGAAGAAAGAGTTAATAGTTTAATAGCTACAATCAATAAAGGGTTTTATTTTTATTATAAGAAATGAACATCAGGTCATTTTTTTCCCAGTGTAGTAACAAACTAATGGGTTTATTTAGAGAATTTTTGTTTCTTCATATCCTACTGCATTTGTTTTTCACAGCAACACACACACGCACACACACACGCACACACACACACACACACACACACATATATATATATATATATATATTGGCGGCCACCTAAGTGACTTGTATCAAAACCAGCAGCTGGTCTGTAGATTAAACAAATGTGAGTGCCCACTGTGATTCCAGTATATAGCTATGAATTCAGAACAGCCAAAAGCAAGAAACAGAAAAATAAACCCTAAACCACCAAGTGCCAATGTGCATCAATGTCTCTGTGTTTGCAGTTACTGCTATATGTGAACTGTATTCTCAGTGTCGCATTGTTCCCCCTCTGACGGCTGCAATCACACTGTCAGAGCCCAGCCCTCTTCCTCAGATCTTTCCTTTGGAAAACAACACAAAGCCGCTATGACGTCTGCACTGGTGGATGTTGATCTCTGATATACTCGTACCAGAGGTCAACACCCACCAGTGTGAAGTGATGGCTGAGGACAGGCTCCCTCAGTCATTCACCAGTCGACTGACACAGTATAAGTATGAAGTAACTGTAACAGTAGGAAGGTACAGGTGTTTTAGATGTTCACAGTGGGGGGAAGGACTGATTTGTCCATTTTAAAAAATACCTCAATACCAGTGTTTTTCTCTCTTTCATGAAAATCCGCACTTGGGTTCTAAGTTGCACAAGTCCTTATCTGCTCTAAAAATTCCAACAATTTCAGTGCAGTCAAATTGTTGAGAAGTTATTGCATTTTTTTATGCCTGTTCTATGAAGTTATGCTTGGATAACCAATCTGCCATTGTAAATGCATTCCTTAGGTTCAAATTCTGCTTTGTCTCTCCCTAAGTGAACTTTAAAAATTAGTCGCACAAAGACAAACTGCAGAAAAATGTGCAGACAGTTAGCTGAGGACATCATACATATTGCACATACTGTACAAACTTTAGACTTTTACATCCCAAGTTTAATAAATGTGTCAATATGTGGAAAACTACTAAATAAGGACTATACAGTTTTTTAATCGTACAATTATGATATTGTGCAGATGAAAATAGTGTGGGGAAACTGAGTGAGTTATAGATGAGATATTTGGTGAGTCAAAGAAAGTCCTTACACACGGCCACACAAATGCACACACACTGCTGTTATGCTCCAGGATCGTATAGCGCGGCAAAGAAAACAGTGAGGTGGGAGGAGAAAAACTGAGGGTACACAAATGTGTGAGAGGGGACTTGGAGAAGGCAAGTCACTTCATTTATGTAGGATATTTTTAAATTTAAATGTAATTTTATATTTAAATGTTTTAAATTTAAAAGTTAATCAACATTGCTTATGTGTCCAGATAGTCAAATGCCCACATTCATGCACCTGTGGATTATTTTTTTTCAAAAACAAAAGCTAAACTCATTGTGATTATATGTGGTTTCCATAATTTGTAATAAATGTTTAATTTAAAATAGTGAAGTGAAATAAAGTGTTAACATGTAAGTAAATCAACATAAAAATTATTATTGAAATTCTTACATCGTGCTTCACTTGTCAGTATTGGGACAAAGGCCTCTGATGCAATATACTATACAAAGAAAAAAACCTCTCAGCTCAGTATTTTCGCATATACACACACACGAACACACACACAAACATAGGCAATTAACTGTGTTAACTGTGTAATGATTCTGTTACATTACAGAAACTATTCCTGAGTGTGTATGCTCAAAGTGTTCATGCACAAACATTTAGAAGAGAAGTACAGTATGTGTGTGTGTGTGTGTGTGTGTGTGTGTGTGTGGCCTACAGCCCAACACCAGTGGGTCTGTTCCTGCTGTCAGTGAGACAGATAAATGAAGTTCGATGATGTTCCATGAGGGCCAGACCACCTTTGTAAAGCACAGATGACTTAAGAAAGCCCTTGGAAATTCTTTCAGACACATTTATTATGACAAAACTCTTTTCAGCTGTGACGCCTCCTCTCCTGCGCCAGGGCCAGTGAGAGTTATGCTCCATGGAGGGTGTAGGACAATTTAATAATTTCTACAAATGTGGAGATTCATGTACTGTGAAAGCTCAGTTGAATTCATCATAGTGATACTGACCTGGCAAACTGTGATAGTAATTGACCTCTGGCACAAGCGGTGTGTATTTATCACAAAGACAAGAATTTATTACACAACTGTATCTGTAACAGGAAAAAAAAAGGTGCCTGACAGCTTCTTGGCATCTAAATATCTGAGTGTATCAAACGTTCACACACTTAGATTTTGATAAGTTGGGCAGGTGATGATTTCTGTTTTCTCTTCCCTTCCTCCCTGGTGAAATTGACAGGGGAGGGAATTAGGTTTCTCGGAAATGCACATCTAAAGCCCAATGTCAGTTACCTCACTCACATTCAACCTGCCAAATCTGTCATCTTTGCAAGACTCTTAATTCATATTAAATTACTCTGTGCATAAATCACACACTCTCATACCCAGCAAAGCTCATACTTGCATTTTCAGTTATTGGCTCATTTAGAAATCATCTTTAAGATTTTTCCCTGGATGTCATAACTTGTATAATGCTCTGCGTTATTGCCACTGTGTATTTTATACTTGGTCCTCTGCAGACAGCATTGAGGGAAATTAGATTAACAGCCTCTGGACTCACAGTAGACTGTTAATGGTTAGAGAGTGGAGGAGAGAGGTAGCATGGCTTAAATGAATGTCTGTACAAACTTCCATGGAAATCCACTCAAAAGTCGATGAGCTACTGCCTGAAGTAGAGTGATGATTAACAGTGACATTCATAAGGCCATAAAGCTAGCGTAAAACAAGTTCCCTCATGTTGAATTCAGCAGTAAAATATAGTTAAATTAAATGTGTATTACAAACTGCTTTCACTGCCTAAAGCCAATTTCAGGTTCATAAAATTGAAATCAAAGCACACAGCGTACCACATCAAAGCCAATAAGCTGCTACTGTCCCAGGGATTCAGTGGGAATCCTCTTATCTGTCCTCTTTTAGGAAAAGCTGGTGTTAGCTTTTTAGCTGAAAGTTGAAAGAATGAGAACCCAGGAACAGCCACCGGGCACAATAAACTGCAGCCACTCATCTAGAGATTCTGCAAGAAAGTAGCACAATACGCATCAAGACCAGATGTATTCACCACTTCAATCTGTATGATACCTGTTGCGCTTACAGACGCGTAAAAACAAGCACACCCTCGCCACATACCTGTCTAAGGAGAAAGGACGACTATGATGTGACGGTTGTCTTCTGCGGCTAACATATAATTGAGCTTTAAATCAAGCACCAAAGGCACGCGAGACGCTCTGGGTTTGGTGTCTGATGTCAAAAGCTGCAGATTTATGGCCTTTCCTCCCCTGCAGGTTCATCTTGTCAGCTCTTTTCTCATGCCTATGTGAGGACACACTCGTGCATAAATATATTTTATATATACAACAGGACCTCTGGCCAAAATGTCTGAGTCCCAACATCAGCTCTGTGGATGTCATTTTATTGCCGCACCGTGTGCTACTTTATATGGGAAGGTGGATGTCTGAGACAACAAGGAAAGAAAAACAAAAATAAAGCACAGGTCAAAAAAGAATTGTATTTACTGAAGAGCAGATGCACTTCAGAAGATTTACAACATCAGTCATTTACTCTATTATTACTTCTTAATGATTTTATACACGTAAATATATTTACTTTGAATGAGATATGAATAGATTCTCAAAATAGATACCGACAAGGGTTACAATCTGCTCTCCCTGCAGCCCTTGTCATTGTTCCTTTAGAGAATAAAGCGGCGGTGGGGACGCTGGTTCCAACCGAGTTTTATCACTATCACTGATTATCCCCGGAAGATCAAAACCTTAACCCAAATCAGGTTCTTAAGTGATCATCTTCAAAGAGGTAGGCTGCTCTACAAAACTTAGATCAAGAGGGCGCAGAATTTCTGGACTACTTCTTACAAAGCAGTAATCTGATAAATAATTGTCAAGACATTTCCATACTTTTGCATTACACCTAAAATGTTAAAAGCATTATATCAAGTCAGTCACAGTACCTGGCTCGGCTCTTGAGGGTAATTAAAGTGAAAGAGCGAGTTTAAAATCCTGCATGCTCACAAATGTTCTGAATTACATGGATCCTGCCTGAGAAAGAGGACAGAAGACCATAAAGTAAACATTGGCTTATTCTCCCTCAAAGCCTCCCTGCTGGCACTGGGGATTATGTGTGGAGCGACAAAACCCATGGCGGACTTTTCCTGTGAAAATATTTGTGTAAAGGACCCCAGAATTAAAGCTACATGGCTGTTAGATAATATTTTAATTAGAATGAGTCTGTGTATTATGCAGTAAGCAATCCAGATTTCTCATTTATTGATGTCCAGGACACATGTACAATACACAACCACACACACACACACACACACACACACACACACACATGATCGTGGTTACTTTACATGTTGCTATTGTTACTTGTCCATGTTGTTGCTTGTAACTGAATGGCTGGTGAGAAGCTACAGCTGCAGTGACAATCAGTAAGTGAATTAAAGCACCATGTGAAATCCATGTCTTTGAATGTACTGTTAACTCATTTAATCCACAAGTCAAGAATTAGTGAAAATAGTGAAAATGTAAATTAAGACATTTTGCTTCATCTCCTTTTCATCTCCTTTTTTCCTTTCCTTTTCATGCGGTCACCTCATTTTGAAGCCTTGGCTGAGCTACATAATATAGTATAACCACATCTAGCAGGTCTTTAGCATTGTCTTGTCTTTTGGACTGAAATTTGGCACTGCATAATAAACTGAACTGCAGGATTAACTCCAAGTCAGATGGAGTCTTTATCTGATGCGAACACAAAATTAAAACCATCTAACAGTTATTATTTTCACATATGTCTGTTATGTTGATTTTTTAATTACCTGCTGCAAAATAACAGCAAAAATAACAGATATGTGTTTTCTATTATAAAAACATGACTCCCTGCAACCCTGCCTACAAAGTGGTCAAGAGGAAATATGATTAAAAAAAACAACTGGTAACGGCATAATAATGTTTTTAAAGTATTTAAGCTGATAAGAGACTGAATGTTCTCTAGATTTCAGATATCAAGCTATAACATCTCACGACTTAAATATATTAAGTCCTGTCTACTGTAGCATAACAAACTGTGATACTGCGCGGTAATAATTTAAAGATAAAGTTCCAAAAAACAAACAAACAAACAAACAAATAAATAAATAAATAAATAAATAAATAAAATAAAATAAAATAAACTTTAGTTTGCCAACAGATCCATGCGCCTACTTTCATACACTGCACTGCCTGTTCTGCAGGCCTACGATGTGCAGGACGGTGTACAGTGTGTACAGCATGTCTCAGACAAAAAGGAGACAGTGAGCAGGAGTGAAAGACAAAAGCATCGAGAGAGTGTAAATGAGATGGCTCTTAATTACCGCCTGCGTTTCTGTATGATGTCAATAGGCCTGTTGACAGCGCAGGGGGATCCCCATATGTTCCCACTCCGCACAGTGATACTCCGCTCCACGGAGTAACAGAACCCACAGTTCGTCGGCACACTCATCTTTCTTTAGCCTATACTTTCTTTAAGTCGTCCTCACCCTCCTCTTCTCGGCCGCTCCACTGATCTCCCTCTGTTGGCTCTCCTCAGCTTGTGGCCGCTCTCATCCCTGGAAAACCCGGGCCGCTTCCTCGTCTGTGTCGCTCTGTCGGGCTGCGCGGCTCTCCTCGGCTTCCCAGGAGTTCTCATTACCTCTGGCAGCAGTGGACACCAACTCTAGGACCAGTGGCTCCAGCGCAGAGCCAGGACGACCCGGAGCGCTTTAAAACATGCTGCTGTCTGCTGGTGAAAGTCTGCTGTCTCTTAGATATGCGCGCAAACGGAGCGCAATCCTTGCTGGATTCCTGCTGTGAGAGCTGCACTGAACTCTTTGCTGCTCTGCAGGCTGAGTCTCAGCTGAGCTCCATTAACCGGTCTCCCGTGTACACCTTGTCTTGTCCGGGTCTAAATGTGGCGCAACACTGCTGCCCTTTCCCCCCTCTCCTTTTCAGTCTGACAGCTCCTTCAGTCTCTCTCTCCTCTGGCTGCCGCACCTTTAATCACAGAACAGGGACCTTTCCTTTCCCTGGGCAAACCTGCTCCGCTTCTCCACTGTGCCACAGTAGCCCTGGGCTCGGTCTTTTTGTCCGAGCGCCCCCGATCTTATTGAGGGGGTCTGTGTGGTGTGTGCATGTGTGTGTTCGTGCGTGTGCGTCACTGAACAAGTGTGTGGGCATGTGACGGACGTGTGTGTGTGTGTTACTCGTTCCCCCCCCCCGCGCGCGCGCGCGCACACACACACACACACACACACACACACACACACAAGGGGGAACGAGTTACAGAGTGAGGTCAGAGCTGAGAAAAGGGGCGGGATCAGGTTCCTGCCTTCCCCCAAATGTTTCAGCAAATTTAACCTCCTCCTTCTCTCTGTGAGGAATACACACGCACACACACACACACACACACACACACACACACACAGAGGACAACAGTACTCGCACTTTGGGTGCAGTACCATTATCCTGTCCAGATGAAGTGTGTATCTGTGTGTGTGTGTGCTGCAGGTATGCCTCCCCTATGTTAGGTAAAGAGATTGATGTCAGGATGAGTATGACAGGGTATTACAGTAAGTAGCTCTTGGGACACAGCTTGCTGACAACATTTATAAACACACACACACACTTGCATACAGTACATCATCATACACAGGCTTAGGCACTAGCATGCGAGGTCACCCTTAGCCAGGGGCTGTGTACTTTGTTAGACCAGAAATGTGAAAAGTAAATGTAAAACTCTGACAGGTCGACCTTGTGTGTGCTTCACATGGGAAATGTTTGACGAGAGATCAGCATAATGAGACAGGAGCCGTGACTCTGCACGCTGCTGGGGGTGCTTTGGTGTTTCCTTGTTTCAGTGATATGTATTTATCATTTAGCATATGCATTTAGTAAACCCCTCCAATTGTCCAATCAAAGGTGGACAACCTCAGCTGGGCAGCTATGGATCTCTCCATGAGTTGAAGCAGTGTGCATGGGGCTGTGATAAAAGCAATATTCAGCTTCTGAAGTTCTTTTTTAGGTTTTCCAAAATGAAAAACACAAGGGACAGACATGTAAGCAGGGAATGGGTTAAATGCTGTTTACTGATCCTGAAGTAAGATACAATCTTTAGCATATTTGGCTAATTAACGCTGCAATAAACAAGTGTTTCTTATAAAGCCAAAAACTGCATTAGTTTGTGAGGTTTCACACCAAACAAGCAGAGTTTGCAAGTGGAATATATGTATAGTTTCCCCACTGTGTGGAAGCCCGTCCTGGATGTTAATCTAAACAGCTCTGTCTTGCTCCTTATTGCATTTGGTAAATTTGATACTTGACCAGCCCGAGGCAACACAGTACTACGTTTGCGAAACACGGTTAGTCCTTATCCTAAAAGCCTTTGTTTGTGTAAAATAAAGTGAAAACACACTGTTAAAATATGAACAAGAATGTAAGCTGAGCAGACAGACAGACTTAAGTCAAATGCTCTTATGGGTTTTTTTCTCCGTGTGCTACACTGCAGTATGAGCACAGCAGATTTCTAGAAGTGCACGGATAATCATCTAGTTAGGATGCAACTTTCTTATCATAGGAAAGCAAGACAGCAGTCAGAGCACAAGCATTTTCTGTCAACTCATGGAGCTAATGTTGGCTCCATATAGCACTCTAGCCATAGCTGGTAAAATCTGCTAGTTTGCCTGCTAGTTTCAAAACAAATCCTAGTTCTAGCCAAAGTTGCAGATTATGTTAATTGTTTAAAATTTACCCAAAATAAAACATTAAATTATTATTGATTGTTTGGGAAAAGTATAACAGAATACCTATTGAAATGGGATATCATAATCATTGATAAATTTACTAGGTTCCTGTGCTGTCTTTGGGTCCTCACACAAAAAAAAACCTCTCTATAAATGGACTGTCATTTTATGCTGCATTTTGCAGTATGACATGGTTGAATTCAACTGGCAAATCAGTCAATAGCATGATCTCAACATTTTGAAGTCACAAATATTAGGCAGACAGACAACAATGAAAATGAACCAATGAAAAAGAATATGCAAGAAAATATGAGTGGAAACACAGCAGAGGCCCGGTGGGCACCTTCACCACCAGGCCACTCTGTCGAAGCCAGGAAGCTCAAAATGCATCTCAAGGCTAATCTGATCACCTAACCATTAACGTTTTCTTATTGCATATCTGAAAACGTTTGCTTGGTTTTATCTTTCAACTTTATGTTTACATTGGTGATATACAACATAAACTGCCTATAAATGATGTTTGCCCTCTAAAACTAAACTAAAGAGGTGCAGATACAAACAGGACGAATCATAACCACAAACTGAACTTTACTGTTGTATATTATGGCTTTCTGCAGCCTGAATTCAGCTGTAACATGTCATAAATCCAATCATATGACTAAATTAAATTAAATGACAGCTATCTGAGTTTAGCAGGAACAGAATTACGATCAGGTCCACGATTTGATGAAGAAACGCTGTCAAACCGGATTCACTAAATTCTTCAACCCCTCTGTGTTTTTATTTTATTGGTCCTGCAATCAGATTTATCTTTTGTGAATACATACTCTGCAAACATTGCCATGTGATCTGACTTTGGATTTATAAAACAAGAATTTATCCCTAGTGGGATTAACACCATCCTCATGCAAACCGGATGAAGGGGTGTTGTTGATTAAACTTTACGGCAGTCTGAACCTTTGACACGTTTTTATGACAGGAAAATTGTTTTCATGTGCAGTTAGAGGAATGCAGTTCTTAAACAAAATGGTTTAAGAGCATTCTTCCTTATTATCTGAAGCGCAGATGCCCACACACTCACATGCACATACAGTACACACACTGGTTGGAAGCCTACCAGAGGATTTCACAGTGCACCATGTGTCTGCATCACTGTGGTGGAAGAGAGTGGACATTTGATGAACAACAGACATCAAATGTTTGGTTCTGCTCAGCATCTTCACCGTGTCGTGCTGTGGAGCGCTGGATGCCGAGGCAGGGACGGTGTGGCGAGGTAATCTCTAAAAACTTAAAAACAGTGAAGCATCATAAATTCAGGCTGACCCCTCAGCTGTGGGTTTAACAGTCCATCCTGTGCAACGCGGGGCCTCATGACATCACGCGTTGGCCACATGGAGGCTTGGTGAGCATTCCTGGATAACAAGCTGTTTTGAAGTCAGTGAGTAGCCGTATGTCAGGGCTGCCGCCTGTCAGTGGACCTGCTGTCTGTTTGTGGTTTGTTTGTAAAGCTTCCTGACAATGATTCATTTCCACCATCGTGCCGTCCACAAACAGTCACGTTAGAAAAGGTACGATGAAACAAAACATTGTGATTGCATAATCAGGGGAGGATGAGGTTTCCAAGTACAGGAAAACTTGATTTCCTTGAGATCCATTTTATATGATGTTTTTGACATTTACTGGGAAAGGACTAGCAAATGTGCTCATGTGGGTTAATGAACGTTGAATATTCATCCATGCAGTTGTTAAGAGCATATGGTGCCTTCCTCATGTTATGCCAGTGAAAACATTTGTGTGGTCGCATAATAAATAAAAACAAAGACGATTTGACTCACAAGTGTCTGCAAAAGCATCAGAACCTCAGTAAATCAAACTCAGAAAAATATATTAAAACCCCAAATGTTACAGCACTTCATCATCACATGGAAAATGACGTATAATGTTCTTAAACTTGCTAGAGCGCTAGAATTTAAAGTAACTTTCTGTACGTTTGGACCAGAGCAGAGTTCAAGAGGTTAAAAAAGCAGCTGCAGAAGAAGAGGGCACACACGCACATACACACACACACACACACACACACACACATACACATACAAATTCACACGATCAGGGGTGCCAATTTTCACCATCTGTAAAATCATCTCCAGGAAGAGCAGATTCCCAAAAATGACCTCCTCCTTTAAAAATTATACTTCTTTCCCACTTGATCAGTAACTTTTTGTATCCGACATTGTACAGTATCTACATTAAACACAATAAAAGCAGGTACGTCAAGTATGTTATGTCTTTAAATGCGCTAAGCAGTTATAGTTCTTTTCAAATGGAAGCTGATTATCACAGTGCAGGAGAAAAGCAAACGAACTGAAAGCAATTGCTTCATGGTACAAATGTCGTGTAAAATACTGTGTATGTAACAAAGCACCTGGGTGCTGCTGGGACTGGCCTATATTTAACTGAGTCTCAACTATGTCAAACGTCATGTTACAGCGTGTACTGTAGTAAAGGCTATCAGTGTGGCTCCTCATGATTCATTAGGCTGCCATCTGCTAGCATGACGGCAGGGTTTGGGGCTCATCTGATTTGGGGATTGGGTGGATGACAGATTTGTACGCACACATGCAAATGCTCATATACACACCACACACACACACACACACACACACACACACACACACACACATGCAGCCCCCAAAAGGCCAGGATACACACATATGGGAATTCACTTAGGCATGCACATTTAAAGGGACGTGGGTGCGTGCACACACACACACACACACACACACACACACAAACATTTACTGCACACACAAATTCAGACACATTCAGGTCTGTGTGCACACCCAGATGGCAGGTGGCCATTTCTTCAGCAGGGAAGTGTTTGTAGGAAATACAAGAGCAATGAGATGCTCAGTCACAGCAGCCACGTCACGATTTCACCCCTGAAAAAAATTCAAGGACCTTTTACATTGCAACCCATGGTGTAGTGTGGCCTACTGCACTGTAGTACTGTACTATAAATGTGGGTACATGTGTTTTTGTGCATGGATACTACATATGTATAGATCTAAATGAGACTAGTTATATTCATGATACACCAGTGTTGTGCAGATATTAAACTATAGTTTTCTTTAATTAAGAAATTTTTTTTTTTATCTCATTCTGGCATCATGTGATACTAAATTACCTATCATTACAATACATGTACGTAGTACCAAACCTTTATGGGACTGCTAAATAAATCTAAATTTAAAAATAACTATTGGAGGTGAGCTCAGTGCTCAGTGCTCACACTAAACCTAAACTGAAAGGGAATATTGTACTTCTCAAAAACTCAATGTATTACACATGTATCTGAAATAAGGAATAATTTGCAACATATCAGTAGCTTGGTTACACTTTCTCTGTCATTACATGCAATGAGTACTATATATATAGAGTAGACAGGAGTAGTAGTAGGAAAGAGAGTTTAAGAGTGTGAAAGTACCAATCTGAAGTAGAAGTTTAAAAAAAAAAGTAAAAATAACTTGATGTAATTCAGGCACATGGTCAATACAAACACAGAGAGCAAAATAAAGCCTAAGGCACTGTGAAAGTCTAATTAGTGATAGATGTCCCCTTTCCCAGCAGCCTAAAAATAGAATTATAATCCACCAAACCTACATCCAATAATTATTTGGGCTACAGGAGGTCACTGCTGTCTGAGGATAACTTAGACAGTTTCCCCCTCTAGTGGTTACAATGAACAATTATCCTGACTGCTATTAAACAAAGCTTAGGCACACAACTAATGTCTTTTTTCTGAGGCTAGCTGGCTGCTGCTGCTACTGCCAGCCTCAGGAATCGATGAGGCTCTGGAGGCGATTGGGGAAATCAGTCATGCCGAAAATATGGAGTACAGCAGTGACGCACACACAGCAACCTGCCTGCCACAGCCACAGCCACACAGGGTCTATTGACAAATCTGTGTGTGTTTGAGGGCTATACTGGGACCTCTGTCATTGACATGGTTTCCTTGCCCTTGTGGTTTCAATTTTTTTGTTTTGTTTTCCTCATTATTATCTCAGTCCCAATCACTATCCGCCTTTCTGCTTTTGTCTACTTCAGAAATAGCCTTTATTTTCTTTTCACCCTTTAGCTCATCATGTTCTAGGCCCTAACCCAGCTCTCCAGTCTCACCTCACTCTGTGTGTTCCCATCATCCTCTACTTCACATATTTCTACGAAAGACCATCACAGCATCACCCGTCTTCTCGTGATACTCTAAGAGTATCAGAGCTCCCATCTGCAGGCATGTTTGGCTTAATGCAGTGAGACTGCGTTGTTTAGACGTGCCACACTGCCAGAGAAGCCATAAAAAGCATTGCTGAGAAGGTTGTGTGTGTGTTACTCACAGGGCAGGATGAATAGTGCCCTGGTACTGTTAGTACAAGTGAGGATAAAGAGCTGTCTCTATTGTGATGGACACATTCGGATTACAAGAGAAAGCTTTGTCTCGGGGTGTGGGTGTTGTCATTTAAAGAATTTAACTAAACCCTTTAATTTAGCAAGCACCATACTGCTGTAACACAAATATCACACAACATCAATGGTATCATCACAATTATCATACAAAAAAAAAATACTGTTGTTTTGGGCACTAAAAATGAACTTTTCTTTGATCTAAAGGTCCCAGCACTGACTTCAGCACTGTTTTCTTCAGCCAGGAAACTTGATGTACAAATCAGGTAATAAGAGAATAGAGGCCTGTTCTGTTCCCTTCTGCACTTCAGTATTTCTGTCTGTGGTCTAAAATCTCCTGCTTTGATCTCCTCATATGATCCAAACAGGCTCACAGCTGGAGGAGTTCGGATGACACTCCGGAGGCACATGACTTATGCCCAGGGTTCATAAAGTTTGCCGCACTGCACTTTGCACTGAAAATAATTTCACCAGTGCCCTGAAATGTTTGCTTTCCTTCACTGCAAAGAAGAAAAGCATGTTTCTTTATAAATCTATGTGGCATTTAGGTCTTTTTTTAATGATACGTTACACAGCGCAATACTAAGTTATGTCGACCTCCAGATCCCTCTTGTGTGTATATTCATAGGTTGTGTCTTCTTCTCTGGGTGTATTCTTGTATTGTTTGTATTAAGTCTCTTTTTTTAGCCTCTATAAACTTACATAATGATGTGTCCTGCAGGGATCTCATGCCAGCTGTAGTAGATTTTACATTTTTCCAGGCTGGTGATTACACAATTCAAATTACAGTTAACTACAGTTAAATCAATCACCGTGTTGATGAGGGAGCATTTTACCATGTTTCAGCTCTGGGAAGAGAGTCCATTTTACACAGTATTTTACTTCCTCTGTTTTGTTTCCTAGAGGACAAAATAAAAAACAGAGATCAAATCTGTTCCATCTGCTGCTTCTATCGGCAGTTTTACATAGTGCACCAATATTTCTTATGAAAGCCAAATGTCCTGAACCACATGACGCCCAAATCGTGCCTAACACTTACGCCTCAGCTTGGCTCACGTCCATTGACCCCAAAGAAGGTACATCAGTAGACAGAGCCATCGATCTACCATGCCACCCTGAGGGCTGTACCGCTAAACGCAGCACCCGGCACATCAACAGTAACACCCACCAGCTTCACCAGTGCATACTGAATCATTTAGCATTTGTTTTTGGTGTATTCAAGTGAGTCCGGAGTTTCAACAGCACACAGGCGCAAACTCACCATAAAATATTGTTTGTTATCGCTGTTGTGTGGCAAAAAACTGCAAAGATTAATTTCCATGCCAAAATGTTTTCTACCCTAAATAATTTTTTTCTTTTATGTAATCTAAATGATACTGATCACAAGAATACAACAAAATAACGTTCAAATGCAGAGTCAGAATAAAACTCAAAACCACCAGGTAAACACTGCACAACACCACTAAAAACATATCAATTTGTTCCCCATCCGCTCGTTATAATTCATCACTGTAAAAGACAAAAAGGGCAAATGAAATCAATTTTCCAGGTCTTCCTGAACATCTGCAAACACCTGTATAATGCTGCCTTCTCTGTGCATTAGAAACTGTATTTACAATCACACAACCAGATACGTACCCAATGCATGAGTGCCTGCGGGTGGAGAAGCTTCCGTGCATCTTCCTTAAAAAACGTGGGTCTTTGCTCATCATTTTATTGCCAGGTTTAAAAGAGTTTAGTTCAAAGTAGCTTCAAACTAGCAGCTCTGGAAGATGAGTGATGAAGAAAGTGAATTTCTGCAGGTGGATTAAAACCCCCATGCTGTCATAAATCGGAGAGAAGAATGGTCCAAAACTCCTTTATGTTGTCTGCGGCACAGGGAGACAGGTCCCTTTGACAAGACGAGTGCAGGAAAAACAGGTCCAAGAATGACAGATGCAAAGCAAAGTCAGGATGCAAAACAGCTAAACACAAGTCTCAACAGCTGCACCTGGTAAGGACAAAAATGAAAGTGAATGCAACAGTAAGTCAGGCCTGCTTAGTCCCCTCCTGTACTTAATAAATAAAAGTTAGAAGCTAGAAGCAGTTCACTTCCATTTCAGTGTGGAAGCAACAGACCTAAGTGCATCAAAGTGGAAATTTAATTTTGCAGGTCAGCTTTTGGTCCTGACGATTATGGTATGTCCATTTGTTTTTGTGGCAAAGGAAAAATCAAAAAGGTTCAAAGCTCAGTATGTGTTAGAGTGTGTGTGTGAGTGTGTGCGTGCATGTGTGTGAATGGCCTAAAAAGGCAAAACAGTCTTGGCTGTTAGAAACCTATCACAGAGTGAGTTAGCATATCATCTCACTGACAGTGGAAGTATGGGGCTGAATCAAATCAAGTGAAATTGAGGATGGTGTCAGCTGTCAGTGCTCATCTGGGACTAATTCCTCAATCGTTCTCCTTTCGGCTCACCACAGATGTGCCAAAATAAACGCCTCGCTTGTATTTTTTTTTTCTCTCCTCGTACTCCTAAATAGGAAACAGCAAGGTTGAATTCTTCCAAATATGCTGCAAACTCACAAAACCGAATTCCTCAACAAGGGGCCCCAGGTATTTTCTGTCTTTAAAAAAATCAGGTCCAACAACCTTGATACAGAGCTGTCCATTTGAGGATAGGGTTGCCTCTATGATGCTGTTTCACCAACACACTGTGCTCAGCCCGGAAAAAAAGTGAGCTGGAAAGAGTGTTAGAATCCCATCAGATGCTCCCTGGAGTGGGCCGTCCCATGTAGTCCCTGTCAGCAGACCATAACAGACTTTTGCTCTCACTTCCATTCTCTCCTGAGAGTGGTGGGACCAAACCCGGGCTTAAAACAACAAACAACAACACTATCTCCCTTGAGAGAGTGTGTGAGAGAGAGGGGAGGGGCTGGGATATTGGGTGGCTAGAATGGGGAGTGAGAGAGAGAGACAGAGTGAGAGAGAAACAGAGAGAGAGAGAGAGAGAGGGGGGGGGGGCAGCAAACTGCATGAAGTGAGAGAGTACAGAGAATGGCATGAGAAAGTGGAGCAGCATGAATGGGACAGGGTTGAGAGTGAAAGTAGTGGAGATTAAGTTAAATTTAAAAAACTGTTACAATGTACTAAATTAGAGTACTTCAGGGTGTTCAATAAGTAAATGTCTTGCTATGAGAGTGTGTACACTGTGTGTGTGTGTGTGTGTGTGTGTGTGTACACTGTGTCTTCATGTACCAGCCATCCATGTTGTCAGCAGCAACAATAGCACTAGTCAATACTTTGATATTTTGTCTGTTTTTATATGTGGTTTTCCTTTGTATGAGTTAGGATTTCTCTTGTCGTGCCACTATACAGTCCATCTGCAGTGTTAAATGTTTGACACCATCAAATAAGTGCCTGTAAAAATAATTCAGAGAAGAGGTGATTAGTAAAGGATGGAAACATCTCATTTTTAGAAAAGTAAGGGAGGAGCATGCAGGAAGTGTCTGTTGCGACAGACATGAGGTTATTACTGTCCATACTATCAAATTAAAGTGTCTATTTTGGAGCTGGTCCTAAATAATGTTTAGTGCACATCAGTGCTTATCTTTAAAGAGTTTTTAGGACAATTAATGAGGTGAGAGTTTATAATGTTACATTTTGTTCAGTCCAACATGTCACATTTCCAAGAAAAGGCTCACATGAGATACTAACAGTATTTCACAATGTGCCAGAATAACTTTCAAAACCATTTATAATCTTCCTAAAATATGAGTCCTCATAGAGCCAAAGTCCAGCCAAGGTCTCTTTCCTCTACTCTGATCCATCACAGAAACTGAAACACATCCTCCTGACAGGCGCTCTGCCCACATTTCACAACACAGCAGCCTCTAGCGGAAAAGAACAGGAAATACAATGATCATTTTCATCTGGAGAATGTCTCAGCATCCTGAGCATAATCCAATTTTTTTGTTCTAGCAACATATCCTGGAGTCAGACAGAGCTGAGCTGAGGTTATTTCTTCTTTCTTATTTTATGTGTAAATGTTCATCTTTTTATCAAATGCTAATAAAAGGATAAACAATTACTTTTGCATTTATAATATAAAGTTTGACATATATTAATTGTAGCAGTGTTGCTATGTAGCTTAAATTCTGTGATTCTGATACTTGGATAACTACAGAGCCAAAAATATTAAGATGTTCATACAACAAAGTCATAATTGTGTTTATGTTGCACAAAAATGTTTTAAATCTGTCAATGAAAAAACATCATAGAAACCAAACTATCACCCCAGACCTAGATTGCAACAGAATTTTTATAAAATATTTTTCAGCAAGAAAAAAAAAAAAAAAAAAAAGACCTGATGGTAAAATTCGACCTGATGTCTCTGGAGTGGAAAAATAGGTTTCATCAACTTAGACACTAAGTGAAAATAACTTTGCAGGATATGTTCTATATTTGAGCTGCCTGCGACATTTATTTTCCACTGGACCCCCAGTTTGTTTAATTCCTCCTCCTTGCCAGCCATCCTGCAATAAATCACCTCCATCCATTTATTTCAGCTCAGACATTATAGGACACTGCACATATCTTGCAGCGGGACACTTCCAACAGCCTGACCTCTGAGATGTATAATATAAAAGTTCTGACATGTTGAATATTTGTGACATTCTGCAAGTATCACTTTCCCCAGATTAAGCCCTGAAATCCCCTTGATGGGACACTTCTCCTCTAATATGTAGATTTTCAGCCATTGCAATGAACCATTCATTAAGACTATGGATAGAGAGTTACAATAAACATCAAACTCTCTCTCTCTAATCTCAAATCCAAGCCCCTTAAATGACTCCCCCTGCACATTTATGAAAGTGAATGAGCTTATAAACACTTAGTTTTCTACTAAGCACTGTCTTCTTTACTTATGTTTGATACTTTTTGCCAAATAAAGTAAAGCAGGGTTTTACCGCATTCACTGGAGTTTTCCTCCAAGCATTTATTTTTATTTCACTGAGGTCGATGTGGTCTAACAACACTGCAACATGCTGGAAACACTGTGTAACAGCCCAGAGTGGCTTGGTGCCTACATCTGAGTGTGTACAAACTGAGGAGTGAAGGGTAAACATTAACAAAGAGAGTTAGGAGCCATGTGTGGAAAAACTGGTTTGATAGTACTTTACAGTATTTCATCGCAAGGTCTTCTTTTGAAGACACCTACAGGAGTGTTCAAATACGCTGTATGCTTAAAACAAAAAAGAAACAATATTTGTGTATTTGTACATCCCTCTATACATATTTATAAGGTTCTGTTTATTCAAGTTAAGGTCAATTATAGTTTAACTGATCATATGACTCTTGCCTTGACATTGTTAACCAATTATATCTTTAATTTGCATTGGAACTGTGAGTCAGGACTGATGCAGCCCATAAAACTAAAGCGATGAAGGCATACTCAAGCGGAGCGGGCTGGCGGCAGGACAGCTGTGCTCTTTACAAACAAGAGTTGAAGGCATTATAACTCATGAAACATTAAGAACAAATGAAGAACGTTAGGCAGGAAATATCCAGTTACATGCTAGTGGTTCATTGTTGTGAGGCTATTTAAAAAAAAGGCCATATTGTTGCTGACAGATTAAAGTATTTGCTTGACAAAGAGGTGGAACAACAAGCTGCTGGTGTGGTGACAGCAGGGATGGCGTTGAGCTGTGTGTTTGCTGAGATGATTCCACTCAGTTGGAAAACAAAAGGTGAACAAATAGGTGGAAAACCACTCTCACCTGTAGGAAATTAGACACCGGCGCTGACTGCAAATTTTGAAAACCAGGTCCTAGTATAAACATGGTGCTAGTCCTCGTCAGCAGAATCCACAAAAATCCACTTGTTGGTTTGTTTTATAGACATATAAATCAATAAAAATAACCTTAAGCACAAAGGAGGCAAAATTCACGACATTTAAAATTTTTGCATTGTATCATTTAGTAGAAATTCCCTGACACAGCAGCTGTTAATACAACAGTGGTGTTACACTTAAATGTGAGCATGATACCATTTGGAGTATTGTGATATGAGTTTAGGTTTATAAACTGATGTAATCTTTTTGGGCTCATCCATTATTACTGTCACTGAAAGATTCACCTGAGCATTGCAGTGCAGTTGCAGTTGGTAATACTAAAATTAGTATTATCAACTTTTACCAACACAACCTGCAGCACATGAGAGGTTGTGTCAGTCAAACACAAAGCAGTGTCATCTTTGCTATCCTGGCCTCAGACTTATGGACTCTACCTGGGTGTGTGGGCCAGAGTGAAGCGGCGCCTCTGGAGGTTGATGCTTCGGTTCATCAGCAGCCTCCTGAAGAGCAGCGGTGAGTTGCGGGGAGACCCACGTGGGGAGTCCTTGGGCGAGCTCCTTGGGGATGCACCTGGAGAACCCGTTTTGGACCTAGGCATGAGCTGAATGATTGGCAGCTTGGTCACCCTTTGCTCCTGTGGTCTCTCCTCAACTTCAGACTGCTCTTCCTCAGAGCTCTCAGAGCACTGGTTGTTCATACTGAACAGTCTCTCTGTCTTTGGGAACTTCAGTCCAGGAACAGTCTCTGATCTGTTTATCTCTGGTTTCTCAAATAAACTTTACAATGACGTTTTTGTGACATGACATATGGTAGTGATCCATCTTGATTTTCCAAATCCATGTGACGCTACTGCCTCTAGTCCAAATCTCACTTCCTGACATTTGAACAAATCTTGGGCCTGCTCATGTCCCATCCCAAACTCTCTTCATAAAACTCTCAATAAAAAAAAACCTAAAAAAACTCTCAATTAAAAAAATCAAAAAGGGAGTCAAAGCCTCTTTAAAAAAATCAACTACATATAATTAGATATTTAATCTTTATTCAAAATCAATCTAATCAGTCCTTTTCTTGTCTCTTCCTGAAAACCATGCTGACTGCTGTCCAGGGCATTAGACTCAAACATTAGTGTTGATGTACTCTCCCCTGCCTTCCTCCCTCTTCCAGGCTTTGTTTACATTACTGCTAGGCCTTCCCTCTCCAACTAAATATGGACGTCTGATTTACAGGGAGGAGAGGCATGACATATCACCTCCTTCTGCTTCTCTTTCCAACCCTCTGCCATCCCCCCACCCCCTTCGCTCACTCCTAATCTTACAGAGCATATTATTCATCAACGTCAAGCTGTGTTCCATAATTACTTCCTCTCTAAGTTCCTCCAGTGTATAAACATTAAGCTGTCGCCTGGCTCAGCCTTCCAACTCGCCATTGTTACCCTTACTCCAACTAACTTTGCATATTCTCTGGTCCCCAAGGTGCTGTTTCTTGTGAAGTTGCCTATTTCCTCAGAGACAGCCTCTTTGCCTTTCACATGCTCTGAGCGTACCGGGAAGAGTCACATGAAGGGCCACTGACTATAAAAAGCAGAGGTAGATAGAAGCTATAGAGAGCATGGCTGCTGTCACGATGGCGCGCTCTATCTGGGACCAGAGACAACATCATCTTCACCCCCAGCCACTCTCTTTGTTTACCACTCCTGTGATTAGGGACCCACAGCTAAACACCGGTGCTGTCTAGAGTAACTGAAATAACCTCGTGAGCTGGAACATCTGACACAGGACTGAACCTATGACCAACAGCTGGTATGGGGAGCAGGGAAGAAAGATCATTTGGTTAAAGGCTTTTTTTTTTTCTTTTCTTTTAGAGAAATACACCCATTGCTACTGTACTGCATGTATTCTGGAGCGAGAGTGCTGCAGTAAAGAAGTTTGTTCTCATCCAAATGTAACACAAACACTGTGGATGTCATTTTAAGGTCAGATTCATGTCAAGACTGTTTATGTCACCCGTCTTCACCAAAGCATGTCTCTAAGGACTTGGAGAAAATGAGTGTATAGCCCTGGAGGTCACTTTAGATCTGTCCTTCCCAGCTGATAACTGCCATGACACCGACATCATCAGCACATCCTTTATAGATCATATTTTCTCTGGAGTGCTACTAACGTTCATTGACCGACTGCTTGCTCTTAGAGTCCCCGCTGAGAGTTAGCCTTTAGATCTTCAAATTACACAAAATACCAGACCTCTTTAAAAGCTGCATTATCAATAGTTCTCTATTAAAAATACATGCATAATGTGAAAGGGGCTGCAAATAGTGATGAACCCACATATCACCAGATCAGTACGAAGCAGTTCAACTATGTCTGAAGAGCATGGTTTCTTAACCATTTGGATTTTGCTATACTGCAATTTCCCATGAAGACAAAATGCCATCTTCCCCATGTTTGGGACAACAGAGGAAAATCCTAGACCCAAAGGAACCCAGATCCTAAAGCTGATCATTATTCCAGTCATGTGGTCAACTGAGGCAGAGGTGAAGACTATCCAGAGCCAATTTTAATTCAGGGAGGCCAGAATAGACGGTGCATTCCTGTGGCAGCACTCCTACAGATCATTGAGTGGGGTTAATCTAGTTCAACAAGAGGCAATATGAGACGGCATCCAACAAAGTCATCCTGACAGCATCCTGATAATCTGCTCTTGACACTAGGTCACTGGGAAACAACTGTTCAATAAACTCTAGCTTTCAAAGGTCTTTATTACCAAGCTACCTAACTTTACTAGTTCTGCCTACGTGTTTTCCAAAGTGGAAGATTTCAGGTTCTTGATAAACTGTACATTGAGACTCCAGTGAATTTGCCTGTTTGATAGCTGACCACTGAAAATGTCTCCACAGCCTTTCATGGGACACTTCCTAATTGGGACATCCTATTCATCTTGTAAATCATCAAAAAGTGTGTTTTAGACAACGTGTTTATATGTGGACACAAGCTTATGGACCAGAACAATATATAAAACACTGAGAAGGTTTTAATCTTGGGTTTGTCTTCCTCTTCAGGTACAAAGTCATAAGCTCCTTGCATCAAACCGCAGCATCAACCATGACCTGCATGTGCTTATCCACCCTGTATTCCAGCGCACAATTTTAGCTAATGTAACTCCAGATCTCTAGCCCTGATCCCAGACTCTCATCATGGGCATAACAGGGAAAGATTAGACGCCCACAGATGGCTCCTTCTCAACCTTCTCCTCATCATTAAAGCCATACAAGAAAGTTTCTGACAGTATGATTGCAGACATCACCTTTGTTAACGTAACTGTTCGAAGTCACTGTTCAGAACAAGAATAAGGATAAAACTGCATTACGTGACTTGTGTTATTCCAGATTTAATGTCAACTTTGACAGACATATGGGATCTGTAGAGATATAACATAAAACTCTGCTCCATTTGGACTAGATTTTTCTACCATGTGTGGCATTGTCAGGTTTAAACGACTCGTGTGCTACTCCATAAACAATTGCTCTGGCGCTGCATCAAAACTGCACTACCAACCTGTAAACAGGCAAGCACATGGCCCTCTTTCCAGGAACACAATGAAAGGCTTTTTTAGGTCTATCAACATCACAAAAGTCACGTCTACGGCGGAACTGCATAGAGTCAGTATAGTCATCACATTGTGTTCTTCCTGTTGCTTCCATCAGCAGTATGTAAGTTACATGCTGTAAACTCCACTGGTTTCACTGCCGTGCACTACAACCACCTATGGATTCAAACAGGTTTGTCTACATTCCTCTGGCATGAGGGAAAACGTGACCAAAGGTGCACTGCCGCACACACACAAACATACACACACAGAGCATAGAGATGTATTTGCAGCTGTAGCTTGAATGTTGTTGTGATAAGAGCCTTGTTTGTTTGATCTTTTATGGTGATAATTGTTCAGCAGTGTGACACAGGGGAGAGCAATGCCTTAAGACACTTTGGTTGATCATATGCTCATTTAGCAAATCAACTCTTTCTACCTATGCTCTGCTGAATACTCAAAACTTTACTGGAAACACTGAGTTGGATGAAGGTACTGCAAAGTTATCCTCAATGTGCTGCAGTCACAGGTATTGGTTATTGATTAAGCATTTAGGATATTAATTATTAATCTGAAAAATGTGACTATGTTATCCAGCAACTAGAGGCATATTGTTCACACGGCTCACATGCTTTGTTAATGCTAGAAAATCTGTAGACTTTGCTGAATGGAGGTTTGAAGGTTAGAAAAGTTGCATATAAGTTTTAGTTTAAAAGTGTTAATAATATTAAGGACCCAGTGTCTCTAATGACTATGCTATTTGAATAAATCCCTTTTGTAATTATTAACTGAATATGGGACTAGTGATCTGTCCAGCATGTACCCCCACCTCTCGCCCAGTGTCAGCTGTGATCAGCTCTACCCACCACGGCCCTGAGATGGACTAAGCGGTATAGATGCCTCGATATTTGTTGCTCCAAAATTTTTGTGAGAATACTAAAAACAGACAGATCACGAAAAAAAAAAAAAACCCAACAACACATATCATTAATGACTCACAAGGCTCTGGAGATGCAGCTCGTTAGAGTTCCCAGGCTCCTAGAGGGTTTGATGCTGCAGGCTGAGGGACCGGACTGGGGGCCATCAGCTGGTGCATTCTGTGTGCTGGGTCTGCAGGACAACTTGGGCAGCTGCAAAGTGCCCGAAAACAGCCTCTTTACAGCACCTCTGACTTCAAGGTCCTGTGCGCTCTCAGTGGAGGAGGTATGCTCCAGAGAGTCCCACTGCCTCTGGATGGCAAAAAAATCAAAAACCAGAATGGAGGAAAATTGAGCAATGAAAGGAAATGGCAGTCTTTTCATGTGGCCACTTTGATGACATTATTAAATCAGCTGCTTCTGAGTCTAGAGATTGAAGTCTGTGATGGCATGAACGATGTGAAATGACAATGCTTCACAGACACTAAAGAATGGCTGAGCAAAGTTTTCATGCATTCAGATTTTCACTTTTGCACATCAATGGTTTCCATCAAATCCAACATTTTTTGGGCCAGGAATCAGTTTATATTAGCACTGCATCTTTATCACTGCAATGAAACACAAACACTAGATCAGCTAGTGTGCAGCTGAGATACTACTTCGCTGAGCAGTAGTGCAGACGGTAACACAGAAAGTTCTGTAGTAGTGCATGTTTGGACTTGCCTTGACTTGGACGCTGCATATTCACTAACACATTTTACTTTCATACAATTAAATGAGTCAGAAAATTGGCGAATTAAAAGAAGTCAAGCCTGGCTTTTGGTAAACATCTTAAAAAGACAGCATGAAAAAAAGAACTTCTAAAAGAGATCTAAAGGTAAATCACACACAGGGCTGTTTTTGTGCCATTATCCAAAAATGTGACAGGCCTTATAAAGGCATTATTTTTGGAAGGCTTATCTGATTTGAGGTCCTGAGACCCACACACTATCACCTTGGACACAGATGGTTCTCTGAGTGAGGCTGTGACTTAGCTGTTAGGGCATCTCTCTTAAAGCGTCAGTGTTGAGGGGAAACAGATAAGAGTTCTTGTTTTCTGCTGCATCCTGTGACCTTATCCCTTTATCTGATTATAAGTTCCACCTTTCCATAAACAACTGTCAACACATTCTCTGGTTTTATTGTTGGCCAATTCTGAACCAAGTTGGCCAAAACTTAATTTCCTATTCCTTTCACTACTGTTAAAACAGACTTTCTCATGCCACTGATCAATTTCTCTTCTAATACTCTAGAACTGCTCAATTGTGCATGAAAATGAATAAAAAGGCTTTCAGTACCTTACTTATTTCATCTATTCAACATGTCAGACAAGTTACTACATTGCTATTACCATGACCTTGCCGCTATTTCAAAACACAAGGCTCCATTAATCAAATATCTTGGAAATAGTAAAAAGCACAGAACAAAATTCACATAATGCTACAGACAAAATAAAATAATTTTACTAAATTTAACCTGTCAATATTGCTTAAAGGTTCATCAATTATCCTTACCTGTGTGAAGTTGAACAATTTTGATGAGTTATTTCTCCTCATTCTTTCAACTACTGCACCATGGGAACAAGACAACAGGGAAGGAAATGCCAAAGAGGAGTATACAGGAACCACATTTAAGATCAGATATGAAGTAGTCTGTAGTACCAGAACTTCCTTGTGCTGTCAGTAAAGAACTATTTCTCCGCCTCTTCAGAAGCCCTCAGCTGCCATTAGTCCAGTGATAAACAGCTACTTTTCTTGGCATACTTTTCAATTTGCATCTTAATCTTTTACTGAAGCTCTTTTCAGACTGCCACCTAATTAGACCTCAAACAAATAAGTACTTTTGCACATGTAATGGAGAAATGACAAAGCATGTGGAGCCTGCAGATGTCAGCTGGTAGTGAGACTGAGGTGGTGGAGGTACCTGCATGACAGGCCATTATTCATGTGCCTATCTGAGTGTGCAATCGCAGGACCTCACGCATGCCGACGTTCTGGTTAGGCCAGACAAATTCTGGCTTTCATCAAGCTGTTCACCACAGCCTTTCCATGTAACCTTCTTTACAACATAAAGTTGCAAAGAACAACGTAAGTTTTTGTCTGAAGTTACTCTTTCTAATAAGATCTGAATCCACATTTAGTATGATTCTCAGGAAATGTTGTGACCTTTAATGACCCTGCCCTTTCTGTTGCACACCCACCCAGGAATTATTTTTTCAGTAACATGTATATTGAATATTATATCAACAGATTCATAGTTAATTAAATTGGTATATCAAGTTCAAATAACTATTAGCATGACATGATTAACAACTGTTCCTCTAACTTTCATCAATTTGTAACTGATTGATTTGTATCTGATTTGATGTCTGACAGCAGTGAGCTGAAGAAGATAATATGGCACCATCTATTGGACAACAAGAACACTGTCCAGATTTTACCCAGCACACTACACATGAGCACTATCATCCATCATCTATTGCTTATTATGACACATTCAGGGTCGCTGAGTTGGAGGGTACACCCTGAACAGATCACAGGGAAGTCACAGGGCTGACACACAGGGACAGACAAACAATCATTTATGGGCAATTTAGAGTCACCAAATAACCACAACCTACATGTCTTTGGACTGTGGGAGGAAACCGGAGAAAATCTACATCAGCATGGGGAGAACATGCAAACTCCACACAGAAATGCCCTGGGTTCAAACAGAATTTGAATCTGGAATCTTCTTACTGTGAGACGACAGTGCTCACCCACTCCTCCACCATGTCACCCATGAGCTCTATCACTGAGTCAAAATACAACAAAACGCATTTATGGATTCATGACTTCAGAAGACAGTGTTTTAATAACAACACATTTTTAGAAATTACATTGCATTTGTACTCGGTGAATTCTAGTGAGGCAATCAATAATTCCCTTTATAAAAACTGTTGTTTTTATAGTTTTTATAGTTGTAAAATCACAGATTAAAAAAAACAACTTGTTGACATTCTTAAGTGTTCCTTATTTAGTAGCCACACCTGAAGTAGAGCAAGCTTAAGGACATGTGCAGTCCTGCTCTTTCACTCATTGTGGCAGTAACTTTTGTAGTGTCTCTGGCTGCTTCCACAGGCTGGAGGCTTAGTGCCCTGAAAACATAAATTAAGAGCTTGTTTTAAGTGAAGTGACAAGTGAAGCACATAGACTCAGTAAATGAGCAATAGGTTGACAGTGACTGTACCTTGTACATACTGCAGACCAGAGTGAAGAGAGAATTCATGGCTTTGTTCTGCAGGTCTTCGGTGTGCACCTGCAGATGAATAACAATGAGTTCCCTAAAGCTGGCATAACATAGTGATTAAAATCCTAAAATCAGAAATGATGTTTCACCTAGAAAGGAGACATCATTAACATCACTGTCTATGAGAGTTTCAAAGGAAATATGACACTAACTTCACTGCATGTTAACTTTAAGCATTAATTATAACAGCCTTGCAGGTCCACTGAGTCACAAAGACTGCATATTATTTATGACGGTAAGCAAAACATTCTTGAACTTTGAGTGAACTCTACAAAATGGTAAATGGGCTTATATATAACTTTTCGACACTCAAGTGCACTGAAAGCACTTTTACACTATTTTCTCATTGACCCACTCATTTACACTCATTCGCTGTTGAAAGGTTTAATGATCTGATTAGCTCTGTGTCATCCTACTTGGGCAGAGTCGCATTAGCTTTCTATAGCAGAAACTGTCTCAATATGGACACCTGCTTCATGCGAGTCCTAAGTTATGACTTTTTTGATTGGCGATGTAAAGGTCATGAAATTTAAGGCCATGTATGATCAGGGTGATCAGCTGCATGTGATTTTCCTATGATTGAAAACAATAATTCCCCTTTTCCAGACTTGTAAACAAATTAAGGAATATTTCCAATAAAACCAAACACCAGGAAAAAAAACAACAACTGAGGGTCTCAATAAGAATACAGTGTATTATATTTCCTGTTATTTGACCACAATACTGTTCATACAGGGCTTAGTAACACAAATACAACATTCAGCTTTTACAAGGGATAACACTGATGCATTTATATGTTGAACATTACTTAATGCCTGACACTTGTTTTTCTCCTCTACTTTTCTTGAGATATTTCTTTGAACTCCCGTTTCATGTCATTATAGTGCATTTGGCCTCAGATTACTTGGCAAAAAGACAGTAGCATCTGTTGTGCTGAGCTTTGGCGTCCCATTAAGCTGTAGCTTCTCACACATCAGTCACAGCCCTTTTTTCCACTTCCAGTTTGCAGCTTTAGACAAAACTGTGTCAAAATAGTCATAAGATCATATTACTGTAAAGGTGCCATTACTTGCCTAAAAAGCAAGCATTAATGGCAAAATGAGAACACTGCAGAAACAGTGGAAGTGCAATCTAGATCCAAGTTTATGTTGTCACTAGATTTGCAACTGTGTAGTTTCTAGCTGTCCCCTAGTTACGCTTTTCCCACAGAATGAACAGGAACATCAAATGTACTCTGTGTAAAACCGCTGTCTTACCCCATTAATGGTCACCCATGGCACATATTCATGTGGAGGATTCAAGGCTTTGGTCTTCATGGCATTCTGATGCATCAGCTGGTTTCCTTGATTACCATTCACACAGGTCATGAGCTTGTCCCAGCTCACCTCAGGGCTGCTGACTTCCACACACTACAAACAACAATGCAAGGGTATAAACATACATTAACCAGCAGTAGAACAAAAAGTTTGGGAAAGTGAGAAAATGGTGCACACACTCAAAGTGCCTTACGCTTTTGGCTGACTTGATCACATCATTTGAGGATTCCATGCAGAAGATGGTATAGAACGCATTTTCAGTCATGTTCAGTAAACAAGTCTGAAAGGAACATGAAGAAAATAGGAACCATCAGCTAATTTCAGTCGAGTGTCAAAATTGTTATATGTGACAGTAAAGCAATTTTCTTTCTGTGGATGTGAAATGTAACTTTACTTCAATCATGTTGCCCAAACACTCCTGCTCCCCATGCTGGCATAGAAAAATATATTTCTGCTCATCAGGTTTCTCCTGGGGAATGGTAAATACAAGAAATTCATGAATTAAAAAAAAAAAAAAAAAACTAAACTGAATTTCTCAACCATGATTATTATCTCATATTTGCATGGTTATTCCTTTTGCAGCTAAAATAAGTTGAATAACTGTGTTTCAACAACACCACTACATACTACATACATACATATTTTACAGAGGAGCTGCTGAAGGTACTTGATTTGATGCTTACCTGTGCATTTCCATAGGGCACCAAAGTAACAGCCATGATGTCACTCAGCATGAGCCAGGTGGGGAAGAGCATCTGAGTGAGAAACCCTCTGCAGCCGGGACACAGACTCTCATAGTAAAGCTCCACCCGGACTGGATCTGCCGTCTGATGGGACCTGGTGAAGTTAGACTCTAGGCACTGCTTCAAAACCTGCATAAGTAAGCAAAATGTGGAGAGGTTCATTTTTTGTGTGATCAGGTTTTTTTGTTTTGTATGAGCATGTATGTGTTTGCAAGGAAAAGCCATTTTCCATTTGGAGGCATTATTTTCAAAAGTTAAACGGGTTAGGGGCTGCTAAATTCAGCCACAGATGTGGCACAAGCCAGTGGGTTTTTAGTAACGGTCCCAGGTCTAAAATTGTGAGGGTTGTTTCAGGAAAGGCATCTGGTGTGAAATCAATCATGCAGATCCACTGATTTGCTGTGGTGACAGCCGGTTGTACTACTGCCGTCATACTGTAAAAAACCCCCAGCCCCAGGTGACACACCTACAGACTTTAAGAACGGTAAATAATCAACATAGCCACAGCACAGCATTGGATTTACCGCACAATTCTATTAGACTAACCTATTATTATATTTTAATCATATTTCCACTGTCTATTACCTTATAATGTGGTACTAGGGGTCTTTGCTGGTCTAACATTGTGAAATGCTGAGTGTGGGACAAATAAAAGTTCATCTTACCTTACCTCATTTAAACTTGCTCCTGACTGAAAGAAATCACTACCTGCACTCTTACTATATCCTGTATGAAACAGACAAGGTATATTTCTTTAATTATACGTGTTGATATCTCTGTGAATGTGTTCTTTTGTCAGTTGTTGTACTTTATACAGTAGTTAAGTTAGCTGGTGTTATAACCTTAAAGTTTTAAAGTTATAACCTCAGTGTCTGGCTACTTCTCAAATAGTATTTTCACTTCCTCTTCCCACTAATTTTTTCTGTGCCCGTCAAGTTAGTCGCAGTTAAAAACACACACCCAAGTGTACCTGGACACTTAAACTGTAACCTGTAACTACTTACAAAATACTCGAGTAGAAGCTGTGGTCGAGGGGGCCTCTCGTGTTAATAAGTTTATAACAGTTTAGGTTTTTAGTTTTTTTAGCTAGCAGCTCGGCTCTTAACGTAGCGTCAGGCTGAACACTGTTACTATGGTTTCCTGTAGTCGTAACTAGCGCAGTAATTTAGAACGGTGGTTAAACTGACCGGAACTATATTCGAGGTTTAACGGATGTCGGCCTTTCAAAGAAAGTAATAAAATGTGATAATGTCAAAAAAACCCCGTCTTATTTCACTAATAAACTTACCCCACACTGGACAGCTGAGTGCAGAGATGAGCACCACTTTGATGGAGGGTAGGAGCACGAATCGGGGAGAGCAGAGCTGCCGTACTGAGTGTTTAAGCAGACAGCCAAAATGAGCAGCAGATGAACCTTCATCTTCAGTCTGACACCTCTAACACTAGTGCGACAGAAATTAAAAAAAACCCCCAACAACCCCGACATACAACGAACTGTGTGCGCAACTTTAAATACACCACCGTTTCCTCGTGGAGGCTTTCTATTTTTCCTATTGGCTCTTGATCATGTGACCACGGAGCGTCATTTGTAACTAGCAGAGGTCCCGTGGAGTGGTGTGGAAAAGTTGTCCAACAGAAATGGGTCACAATGTCAAGCGGTTTGTGTGGGTTAAGGTTTAGCATCACTGACACTGGTTAATAGGCCTAATGATTAATTGTTCGAATTTTTAGGGGTGCTGAGATGAAATTGAGATGAGCTTGAGCAGCCCTAACAAGGGTCTAAAATCACCACTGTGCACCAGACTCTTTATAAAGCCTCATGTTCTGCATTAAGTGTATTCTGCACATTAAATCTAAACCACATCTCTTCACCTGTTATGCACTGTATGCAGGGGAGGTGAAAGGTTTTCTAACTAATCTAATTGTGCATGAAAAACATGCAAAAAATTCCCTAGGAGGAAGTGCACATGACACTTGGGTGTATCGTGTAGCATAATTATAGAGCAATTGCACATCTCAGCTCAGTTTCTGAGTCCATAGGTCTAAAAAGTCATAAGACACACACTGTAACAAAACAGCCCAAACCCTTGAACATTATGAAAGGTTTTACCTTGTGATTCTCACATGATCTTTCTCAGCTTTACTCCCAAACCACAGCAGATACAGCAAAGCAGACTGGTCACCACTCTGCATTACTCCCTCTGCTCCACGTGTTTAAACTTGGATAGTATTATCTGCATTTGAATGGATCTCATCAATGTACCTAATAAAATACATTTCCTACTCCCTCTGCTCCATGTGTTTAAACTTGGATAGTATTATCTGCATTTGAATGGATCTCATCAATGTACCTAATAAAATACATGTCATACTTCCCTCTAGAAGCACCTGGGGTTTTGAGATACCCACATATTAGCTTTATGTCACTACTATGAAAATGAAAGTTACTGGTGTTTGTTTTTCCACACAGTTGTAAAGAATTTGGCTTTAAAAGAGGAAGCAGGTGTTTCTACAGAAAAGATGTCCCAAGTACAGTGGTTACAGCACACACAGTGTTTGTGTTGCTAGCAGGAAAAAAAAACAACAACAAAAAAAAAAACCACAAAACCCTTTGTGCAACAAATCAGGGATCTCAAAATGTTTACGCCCAACAAAATCTGTACAGTAATCACAATATGGGAAATTGTGACATCTTAGCATTATGTAGTACAAACAAAACTGCACAAGACAACACTCTTCATTTTATATATCTTTTATTGTCTTTTAAAATCATTGCATCAGCCTAAAGAAAGAACCGTACAGATGAAAGAGTACCTGTCTGGGGACAAACACATCTCTAAAGCAAGCTGTACATGGGAGAGTAAGAAAGAAATGTCGCATCTGAATTAAGACAGATTAACGGGGGAAGATACAGGTAAAGAGAAGAAGAATAACCGTCTTTCTGTGCATAGGGCTTGGGCACAACACAACCAATAGGCCTCTACTGGCTGAAATAACAGTGCTCCCTCTGAGTTCAATTGCACTTTGGTGTAGAGTAGCTTTATCTGACTGTCCCACTCATTTCCATTCACCGTTTTTGATAGCAAACGAAAGACCACATCATTTTTACCTAAACATTAAGAACTGTATTCTGTTGCTGCTGCTGAGGAAGTGACACATCTGGCGACTTGTTGCACAACATTGCAGAGCAGTATGTGTTGCAATTAAGTGTAAAAGTGTGAAGATGGTTTTTTTTTGTTTGTTTTTTTTTAAATTATTGCTACTCTGTAATGTTGCTCACGCTGTTGCTACATGGATCACTGCTAATCTTCTCACCAACATGCAGAGTTGGGTTTTGAATATCAACTACTGTACACCAATGGAAAACACTACAACACTCACACCCGAATCAACAAACAAAGAGCAGACTTTCAGGCTGAAGTCCAGACTGAGAAGGGATGATGTGAGAAGGCTGGCTAAAGACAGAATATTTAAATGGAAATCACACTGACACTGACACAAGCTGACACTATATGGGATATATTTTGGTCTTAAAATGTATTAACCATCCAATAGAGCAACTGGTTCACCATTTGCTGCGTAGTGCAAAATCAAGAAAAGGATTCCTGAATTTCCATCTCTATGTGCTAAAACTGTACACAAGCATGGTCACCTTGTGTTGGGGTTTTGCTGTTATTTGCAACACATAGGTACAATACCCTAAAAATCCTCTGAAGTGACTCTGTACTAAAGAAACACCTGGCAGAGTCATACTGAAATTGACCATAGTGTACCATAATATAAAACAGCAAAAGATGCAACAGCGTCTCAAGTTAGGATTACATCCTGCACATACAAGGCTCAGTGTAAGGAAGTAGTCAGCAGGTGAAAATGATCTAGACTATTTATTATGGCCACATTAATCTTGTTGAGTTTGAAATTTGAGGGAGCACTGTTCTGACATGTAAAATAGAAAAGAAACCCAAAAAAGGAAAAGCAGAGTAAGCAGTCATGTTTTCAAGTTTAAAATGACAGAGAAATAGAAATATAAACCAATCTATCATAGTCACTTTGAGGGACAGACAGATTGATTCTCAAACGCATATTTACTATTTGGTTAATTACATATTGTAAACATTTGTATTTTTTTCTGTATGGAGGAAAAAATTCAAGCTAGCTTATTTTTTTCTTTATAGGCTCTGTAAGGTTATCATTAACAGATACAAACAAACAAACCAAAAAAAAAACAAAAAAAAAAACACTTGGACAAGACAAATCTACCAGCTTTTTTAAAAAGCCAAAAAAATAAAAAATAAAAATACTGAGGCACCATAAAAGAGCACTTTCTAATGCCATCCATGTTTCCATGTACAAAGATCTGTGTAAAGGAGCGATGACGAACCGTTAAATCATGTACCTTTTCCTCAGGGTTTACTTTCACTTCTCCCTCAGCAACCAGAGATCAACCAAAGGAAGAAACAGTGGTAAGATGGTTCGCTTGGTTACAGCATCAGTCTAGTCTGTGGCAGCATCCTAAGTGTCTCTTTTGTGGTGCACCTTTTTAACACTGTCTCTACTCAAACAAAAAAAAACAAAAAAAACAAATGACAAAACAGATTCTCACATTCCAAAAAAAAACAAAAAACAAAACAAACAAACTTTCTAATAATAAATGCAAAGCAGCCAAGACTGCATTTAACATATAGACTCAGCTCTGTAAATATTAACACATGTACATGAGCTTGCTTCATCCTCTGAACAGACCTGATAATCATGCTAAACAGATTACACACATTTAAATCAACTGTAACCACAAAGTTTGTTGCTGATCATGATGAAGCTCACTGCAGCTGATTAGTAAAATTGCCTGCGTATCAATAACTGCTCGAACACAAAGCAGCCGTGGAGCAAGTCTAAAGATCATGTTCACATCAAAGCCTCTATCTGACTTGTTTCAAGCACAATCCAAATCAGAATTACATCATCCAAAAATATAGATATCTAAGTATATATTTCAAAATATTTATTCTGTATGTCACTCATTCTTCAAACCTTAATAGACACCAAATATGTGTGTTCTTTGTAGTCAGTGAAAGGTGTGCTTTGTGTATGAGGCCATTTCAAGAAATATCATTTACAGTGTACCAAAGCTGATGAAAAAATATTTAATTCCTTGAATGATCATTTGTCATATAGAAAAAAGTTTCTCAAGAAGCTCCGACACAAATGCATATCTAATATATGAGCAGGATGAAAGCTTCGAGTTTTAGAGACACATCTACCAAAGGTGGGACTGAAGTCTCAAATCTATGTCAAAGCGTGAGAAAGTATCATCTTCTGCCCGTTTTCCGCCCTGTGTGACCAGGTTTCATTGCTACTGGAATTGCATTGCTTCTAGCTATCAAACATCTGTGATTAACATGTCATATATGGCAGACAAAAGTGTTTCGCTCCACTGCAAAAATATACATCTTAACAAGTGACGAAGTTATTCAGTTCTGTTTTTCTTTAAGGAAATAAAACACTGAGCAAATTGCTTAAACAGAAGCAGAACCACCTGGTTCATGAACTTCACTGAAACAAATCAACCTATTTTGGAGTAAGCTAAAACTTATATTGTACCCGGCATAGTTTTGACTTTCTCCTGGTGGTATCTAACCACACATCTGAGACATCCAACTTCTACCACCACCTGAGTTCAACAGAGGTGAACATAATTATGTTCATGCTGCGAAAAGCATTGAAAAATTACATTTCAAAACAGTGAACAGCAACAGATCTTTCCAGAATCAGTGTTTTAATTATCCTGGATAAGCCTCTAGGGGCTATTTCTTGAGGAAAAAGTAGCTGCAAAGAGAATTTCATTGGATTGAAATCTTAAAATCTCTGATAGGAAACACTCCATGTTTAGATACCACTAGGAATAAATGAAGAAAAAAAAACATAATTGGTTGGAACAATGTCGTCGACTGAAAACTAATATTATTTATCTTGTTAAGTTGGACAATTTTTGCTGTGTGGACACATATTGCATAATGAGCCAGCAGCTCTCCTTAAAGTTGGTTTGAAAAGTATTACAGTCAATATACAGTCAATATAGTGAAACTAACTAACAAAAACATAGCAATCCTTTAAAAGCATCAGAATTACATGACAACTGTTGACCACAAAAACAACAAAAGGCATATACTGTACACTGTATATTCTGTTATCATATAGAAAAATGTCAATCACTCCTGATATACTGTATGGAAAGACCTTAAAACTCTCAACTAAAACACTATTAACAACTGAGCTTCACCACTGTCTGTTAGTTTATGGGTGTTGGGAGTTAGACACACTAGTCTGAGTGTGTGGAACAGAAAAAAAAGTGCATTCACAAAAGCATTGGTCCAACAAACTGGATAATGGATGTGTCAGCAGTGGTGGATGACTCAACCAGAAGGCCCATTCACAAAGGAACTGACTCTTAATATAAAACACTGAGAAATGCTGCATGCATTAACTTGAGAGCTTATCAAATGAGCTTCAAACAACTGGACTGGGCCATAGATGTGTACGGTTCACATTTCTATCTCATCTGAGTTTTATTCAAAAAGATACCAGACCAAATAAAAAACAAAAATACAAAATAAAGCTAGCTTGGCTGCACAGTGAGAGTGCACCAGACTACTACACAGTCCCCACCATAGGAAGAGGAAAACAACTACACTATAGGACTAAAAACAAAGAGGCACAACTAAAATCTGTCACTTTCTTTAGCTATATGATAAGATTTACTCTAACGCACACACAGACACGCAATACACAATCACACACCAACAACTACGGTCATTTGCCAAATACCCTTTAAGTTTTAGACAAATGGCAAATATGTGGAGCAAGTGGCACAGCATGTGCTGGTGGCACCATCTTGTGGAGCAACACTCCAATGACAACAAGGATAAAGATGAGATCATCGCGATGTCTAAAGGCACTTCTACTCTTTCTCACTCATGTTTTTATAGCCCTCACAATTCAAAAGCACCTCTGCCACCTCTACTTTGAATCTTTTCTAAAAGTCAAGGTATAGTAGGTGTAACTGTGCAATGTACAGTGCGATTCCTCCTGACTGAAATCAATATGATGTCTTGATTTACAATGTTCAGGTTTAGCTTGGTTCCATTTTAAAACAGTACTGGTCTGTTTAGAAAAAAAAAGCTGTGATTTGAATTCTGTAAAGCAACATTTCAGAAATCTGAGATGATACTAGACTATCAAGCACTGTGTTTGTTGGAAGTTTGGGTCTGCAGATATTTGCGTCCGACATAATTCAAACTTGACTTTCATAAAAAAAAAAAAAACAACAAAAAAAAACATAGTAACTGCACTTTTTTCTGAAACTTTCATTATCAATTATTTTTGACTTCTCCATAGCTTCCTACAAAAATAATTTTCTTTTTGACAATCTACTTTATAAGAAATCAGAGCTCATTCATGTTCATTCATCTGAAGAATCAACTATTTAAATCAAATTTTAAAGCAACATCACGCAACAGCTCTGCATTTTCAAACACAGAATAACCTGACTCCAACCAAATGAGTGCACTCTGTATCATCAGCCAAATTAACATGAGGGAAATGGGAGAAATTCACCGCTGCAGTGCAGAACAGCAGGTGGGAACTGATCTGAGAATTGTCTGTATATCTAAAACGTATCTTCCACAAATGACTGTGTTGTGCATAGAACTACCATACATCATACTATATATGCACTACAAAAAGCACAATTATTAACCACTGGTGTCAAGTAAAAAAAAAAAAAAAGAAAAAAAAAACACACACACACAATCCAAACGAAGGACTCCATGCATACTACACTAGATAATCTCTCAGACCACAGAGGCCATGCAAAATGGCTAAAGGACTGGTTCTTTTTTTCCTTTTTCTTGCTACATGAAAAGACTTCCTTCATTTGGCTCACATTAGCTGGATACTTGCATCCTTAAACAGAATCTAAGAGCATAGCAAATATTCTGAAAACACAAAGAAACACAGCGGTGAAACCGTGTCCGTAAGTCACATACACTGCATGTATGTCTGAAATACACTGTACACAAGTTATATTATGGATTTCTTTTGTTTTTACATTAATGTTCTACAGCTCTGTGAGTCAAGCCTCTGGTGAAATGAACAGTCAAGCGCAAGTGGCAAGGAAGTACCGTGAGTAAATCTGCATCGAAAAAACAACAATAAACATCTGCAAGGACACTGTACCGCAAAAACAGTCTAAGCTAACTAGAGACGAAGTAAATACAGTACCGAAGATACGATTATTACATAGACCGAAGCTCTGCGAGTGTCTTCAGCATATAGACACAAGACGCATAACAGGAGCACTAACAGTTATGCCTTAAGTCAATGGCTACAGGTGCTACAGTATCAAAGAGGATGGGGGAAAAAAAAGGAAGAAGTTTGAAACAAAGATACTTGATGCAGGAGTCTTTCCATAATTTCCATTTAGAAGGAAACCTGAATCATGTTGAACTGCATTTATTAATGAACCTCTGCATCTAGCATATTGTGATTAAAAAGTATTTTGATATTCACAATAGACTAATATGTACCATGCATTTCTATCCTGTAATACAGTGTTTACTGTACGTTGTACCTCGTCAAATGAAAAAGAGGCCCACAGAGAGTGACAAGCCAAAGCAGTTGGAAAAAAAGATAATTTCAGAAAAAAAAAAAGTATACCTATATGTGAGTTTTTTTCTTTTTTCTTTTAAAGCTGTAGCTTTGTCTATGTCGTTTTTTCTCTCCCTCCCTCTCTTCCTGCTTTCAACGTCGACGTGCCCCCTTGTTCTAGTGACACAGGCCTGTGGTCATTCAAAGCTATTATTACTATGGCACTTAAGCAAGCCTTAAATTGAATCCATCGTTTTAAAAAAACATAAAAACATCAACCCTAGTAATGACCCCCACCCTTCCCCTCCCCCTCCCCATCCCCAAGGCTCCAGTGACTATACCCCCTGGTCCTCGGTTTCTCAGCCTCCTTTAGATGAAGTGAGCAGCCTGGTTCAGCCAAGACAGTCCTTCAGCAGATGACAGCTCAGGCTTTTGTCTACAATTTGCAGGCAGTCTGGGGATGACAGATCGGGCCTTTGTCTAAGGACAGTCATCGTGTCGAAGGCAAAAATTTAAAAAAAAAAAAAAAAAAAGTTTCTTCTGTAAATTTTATCATCATCTGGTCTCTCTTCCTCTCCATCATCTTAAAATTTGTGTGCTTATTTTGTCTTTCTGTAACAAAAATTTAGTCTGTTTTTTCCTTTGTATCCAAGTACATTTCTTGTAAATTTCTTAGATTTTTTTTTATAAATGACACTGTACAGTCATGGCTTGCTAATGCAACACTCTGCTCAAGGTAAATCTCTGTGCATCAGCCTGTCTAACTGTACAGTGCATACTGTTTACAGTGTGCTTTTTTTAAAGCCATGCTGTTAGCAAGGAGTACTCTTTGCTGGACTGTGGTCACTGTGAGAAATTAGTACCAGCCTCCAGCCAAAAACATGAATTTTTTTTAAAAATTGTGGCTTTTTTATCCACCACTTTACACACATGAAAAAGCACTGTTCAGAGGTTTATTTTTGCCCCAATGCGTATAAGAGAAACTTTTGTTGCCCCACCCTGGTTGACAACCTACACTGCTGGTGAACAATTCATCTGGGGTGCTGGTTCTGGTTCTGAGATCGGGCCAGGACTGGGTAGGCTAGATTTACATTCAGCTGGTCGTTGTGTTGGACCAAAGAGACGTTTTTGTAGTGGAGCACCAGGTCTTTGAGGGACGAGTACAGATTGTAGGGCTCAGCGAATCCATAACCTGTTGCTGTCTTGTAGATGACGCAGTGCTTGGTGTCACTATCAACACTGGAAAAAAGGACAGGGATCATATTGTAGTTCTGTGTTGTCAACATATATGTAATTGTCTGTTCTAAAATGACTTTCCAACAAGATGTGTGTTAATTACTGAGCATTAGTGCTGCTAGGTGGGTAGTCTAATATTTACTGTAGATTACTGTGGTACAAAAAACAAACAAAAAAAAACATCACTTCTGTAGATTTTTGGGTGTATTGTTTCTTAAAAAAGAAGAGACACAAACTTACATCACAGAACAAGCGTAGGAGCCCTTCTGCGACTGACTCTCTCGAATGAGGAAGGTTCCGTCACATTTGCCTCTCAGCATTTCTTCAGCCTGGGTGCGTTTGATATCGCCCACATACCAGGTGCACTCATCATGGTGGGGAGAGCCCTCGTCCTCCTCCAGTGAGTAGGAGCTGGAAAGTGTTGGAGCAAACACTAAGGCACATCTTATGAGCAATCGTGACAATGAACAAAACACTGGGCTCCGACCACCAACCAAAATTACAGCTGGAGATACTACTGCAAAAGTCACGACAACACGAGTTACTTACTCATCAACGTCATTCTTTATGCCCAGCCATTCATTGATCTTCTTCTGCCGTGTCCCCTTCTGTGTCAACCATCTGCAAAACCAGGACACCACTAATTTAGTGCTGACAGGCAGTCTTGATGCTTGGTTGCGTACTGCAGATGTCTATGTCAGTGTTAAAGTTAGTATGTACATGGATTTCAGGCATGGAGTAAACACTTAATTAATTTTCATTACATCAAATACTGGTCTCTGATCTTGCGAAGCTGCATGAGATCCGGCTTGAGGCTGTTCATCTTCTTATCGATCTCTCTGTTATCAGAAGCCTGCTGTCTCAGGTCCTGCTCCAGTTTACGCTTGCTGTCATGGATCTCCTTCACACGCGACTTTAAACGTTCCGAGTTGCTCTGGATCCTAATTTGTGAGTGATAAAATTATGTCCATGAAATTAAAAAAAAAAAAAAAAAAAAAAAAAAATGTATATATATATATATATATCTAACAAACTGCTATTTTAATTTAGCAGCATGGTCATGGTTCAGTAAAACAAACAGCATTCATTTGCTACATGTATTGCTTTGAGTTTAACCTGAAATATTAAGAATCCCATGCATGCAAACATAAACATACTTTTGAATCTCCTTTTCATTGCCTTCACGTTGGAATCGCTCCAAAGACTCTCTGCTGTAGCGCTCTTGAGTCTCACACTGCTCCTCAAAGATCTTGATGGTTTCATTGAAAGCTTCAATGGCTGTGCGCTTCATCTGCAGCTCCTGTGGAAAAAGAGCAACATTTGTTTTATTGTGTTTAATTCATTCCACGTCATTTTTTAAGTGCTTAAGTAAAAACTCTGACTCTTTAGTATAAACATTAAATATGCATATTGTCGTAAATATTTTGGTCAGATTAGTTTTTTATATATATATATATATATATATATATACACACACACATATATATACACATTATGCATAAAATTATGTAGATTATTATATTGAACTTGTACCTGTGAGGTGCGTGTGTATTCCTCGTACAGAGAGTCATACTCGCGGCTCTTCTCTTGGTACTGCTCGTGATAGACTTTCAGCTGCTCACCAACCTCCTCTATACTGTTCTCCTTCACCAACTGAGCCATACAAAGAACAAACCAAAGAGATCTCATCACTTTGATGAATGAAAAAGAATTCAAGCCAGATGTGCTTGCTGTTCATGAAAATAATGACATTAACAGGACTTTCTAAGTTGTATGAGTTACTTGAGTTTCAAACTTGCAGAGACTTTGCTTCTAATTGAATCGAAAGACTCGTCAAACTAAACAAAAAAAAAACAAAAACTGCTGCATAATCTATAGCTTTACCAACCTGCTGGTATTTGGAAATAGGGTACAGAAGCTTGGTGTCCAGCTTGGCGTTATATTGGGCCAGAGACTCATGGCGGTAGTGATTGATGAGCTCCACTACAGACAGGAAGGTAAGAGGCTCTGAGAAGCCGTACCTCCCGTCTCGGTGGTAAATCTTTATGAGCTTGTTGTTCCCCCCTTTCCTGCAGGGGGAGACAAGAGCCAAATGAGAATGAACCCCAGTGTGGGAAATAGCAATGTTAACATTGCAGGTACTCAACAAGAAACATTGCACCACAAGTGTTGTGTTACCTGAGTGTGAGGGTGTACTCGCCCTCCAGTTTACTCGAGGCATCTCGAACCAGAAAGGTGCCGTCTGGAGTGTCTCGCAGCTTCTCATTCACCTCCTCTCTGTAAATTTGATGACATGCAGTATTTACTTCTAGGTCACTATGATTAGCTACAACTTGCAGCAGCAAAATAATAGCACAATTTTAGTATGTATAAAGAGGTATAATGAATGAAAGCTGTGGTATTTATAGGAAAAACACAATCATCCTAATTTATAGCTAGCTACTAAAAATAGAAAGAATATTTTCCATTCTGAACAGTCTGTTTTTTATAATGTACCTGGAGATTTCCCCCCAGTACCACTCAGCATCATTCAGCAGGCTGTTTGTGTCTGTCACGGCTGACTGTGCCATTTTTGACTTGACTGGCTTTGCTGGAAGAACTGGAAACAGACACAAACACATACATAAACCCACAAAGATTACACACAGTAAACCTGTTAAACTCCACTAGAATGCCCTCGTCCTGTGTCTGCTCTTCCTTTGCTATGTTGCACTCACTCCTTTAATAAACACAGACACGTGGTATTTCTGTAATCAGTAGGTATTGCTGTTCTCTGCGGGTTAAATGCATTTCTAACAAAACATATTTATATATTAACTCCATGGAGACAAGTATAAAGTTGTCTTTTTGGATGTATGACATGACAGAAATACCTTGTGTGTTAGTGTAGTAAACGTAAGAGAACTCATCTACTGCATACAGATGAAAAATGAAAACATCTTTGTGTTGGGGTGTAAACATAGTTCTAAGCAGCCATCATATAAAAATAAATGAATAAATAATGAAATGAAAAAAAAAAAAAAAAAAAAAAATCAGGAACCTGGAGGAGTGAGGTTTTGCTCTGTAGTCCTTTCTATTAACAGCCTCTCCACCACAAGGGCGGGGAACTCCTCGTCCAGTGACAACCTAGAAATCAATCAATCAATCAATCAATCAATCAATCAATCAATCAGTTAGTCAACAGTTCAACATTACAGTGGCTGACTGACATATTCAGTAGACTCAAACTTTAGATTTACTAAAGCGGCCTGGAAGAATTTACCAAGGGGTAGATTGGCTTGGTCGCATCAGCAGTGGTCCAAAGATCTTTCCCAGTGTGTGTGTGTCCAGGCCGTTGCTGGCCTGCACCTCTGTGACCTTAGTCAGGTGTGTGAGAAGGTACTGTAGTGTGAGACGGTGATGGAGAGGGATGGTGGTGGAGCTCTCGAGCACCAGGCTTACTTCTCTATCATGGCTAGCAGCGACAGCACCATCTGGAAGGAAGATTCAAAAAAGCATAAATAAGCATATGTCACACTATTGTGACACACTGAGCAATATGTATACACTTTTATTTTTATCTGACAACTTCAGGAGAATCTGCAGTCTGTCTTTAATCCTCAAGTTTACTCTAATGTTTCTCATTTTTCTTGCAATGCACGGTCAATGGGGTCAATGTTTCTAGAAATAGGTCTAGTATACAACTGAAATCAAATCATGGTGTCCATTGTGCAGAGAAGAATCAGCTGAGGCATTTCTGACATGCCTCAGTGAGCTCATATTCTCCCAACACTTGATTATTCTCTCAACACTGACATGCGACTGACCTCGATCAGCAGCATACACAGCTCAATTTAGGCCCCATGCAATTCTTTCTTAGATTACAGTTACTGAAGCAATGAAAGGTCAACAACATCAGCAATGCACAGCTCATTTTTAAGCATGTGCTTTTCAATTACACTGCACAAAAAAAAATATAATAAAATAATTAAAATATTTTTTGGTTTAAGTACAAATCAACTTTAAATTCAAGAATTTTCTAGAATTAAGCTTAATCGCTTTATCTGTTACCAGATTTAGAGCAATCAGAAACAATGAGAAAGCTTATGCTTTATGCTAAAAATGTAAGAAGATCCAATTGCAGAGATTTGAATCAAGCAAGCAATTTGGATAAAGAGAAACAGAAGCAATCATCTCTTGAGTAGGAAAATGGCTGTTTGGACAATAAAATAAATTTCTCCTCAGGGCCTCATAAAATTTATCTTACGTCATTTTAAAAGTGTCAGTGTTACGGATTTCCTCGTGACATGAGACCTACCTGCTGACTGCTGTAGGACCTGCTGCTGCAGTGTGACAGCAGTTTGAAGGTGAGGGTAGATACAGGCAGGGATGACGGGTGATGGGAGGTCTTCCAGGTAGTGCAGGACACACTCAGATAGGTAACCCACATCTTTCTGACCCATGTCACTTTCTGGACAACAAAAATATGTATTTAGAAGGACCCAATGACAAGAAAAAAAAAAAAAACATCTCTTTCATATATATATAGTAGGGCTGTTAATGTTAACGTATGCAATTAATCTCAATTTTAATGCAAAAATTTTTTTTTAACACAAATTAATCATTTGATAAGGTTTGACCCCAACTTCTTGCTGTCATCGCAGCACAGATGGATATCTATCATTATGTGATAAGGGTTAAGTTACAGCTACACTACTTAATATGATCACAGAAGACACAACGCCTGGTCTGCTGAACGGCAATTTTCGTTATAAAAAGCTTCCAGTTGGAAGTTTGAATCTGTTTCCTTAAACTAGTTTGTCATGAATTTCTTTATTTCAACACATTTACAGGTAAATCGTAGTATTTTAAATTTTTAATCGTCATTAATCACAGTCCATGACTGTGATGAAGTTTTTTAATCGACTGTCACACACACACACACACACACGAGATATAATTTTGTTCTTTTATTATGTTGACTGTGCTGGGCTTCACTTTGGTTGAGTAACTAAGTTTAAAGAACCAAGCTATGAAGAGCAGTTAGTTAATTAGAGCTAATGTATGGTCCACTAGCTGAATGAGCAATGTTCTTAACACTGCAGAAAATATGAAGGCACAGCTGTAACACACGTCCAAAAACAAATCGATGTGAAAATCAAATTTAGCATCAAACTGACTCACCAGAGCTCAGGCTGTACACTGGGTTGTCTAAACCTGAGGAACTTCTTGTCCTGTACAACGTCTTGAAGTCCAGACCTGAGAAACACAGGAATAGCAATTACATTTCACAGAACTGAGATGATCAGAGTTTTGTCAAACACAATAAATAGAGCACAGTCACGCAGAGCAAAGTAGAGAAGAGAAGGGTAAGAAGGCAAATTTAAAAGTAGCAACAGCAGCACATTTTACCATAGAAAACAAATACTCATAAAAATCAAATGCACATGTGAGCCTCACTGCAGCCAGCAGCTCACTGACGAACGCATCAATCTATGTCGACTTGACAAAAAAGTGGACACTTAATACAGGCAATTAATTACCAGCTGGACAATGTCAGCGTGAAAGCAACAACTAGAGCACAATAAAGCACTTAGCTAGATAAAATTGTTAGAAATGCTTAGCACAACATGGCAGCTGTGTGTTGTTTTCATTCCAGTTTCATATCCAACAACAGAGAGATGATGATTAATCGCAGGGGGAAGAGCTGGTCCTTCAAATGTTTTTGTACAAACAATATTTACAAGAGCAAAGCCAAGGTATGTTCCCACATTAAGTGTTTTATTTTTGTTTCTGGAAAATGTGTGATTCATTTAGTGTCTCTGAATACCAGACACAGCGCAGAAAATTACAACCCTAAGCAGAAACCCAACAACACAATTTTCTTTTCAGCAGAGAGAAAGATTTCACTCATCCTGTGAAAATGTCCCTGACGAAAACATTTGGCTTGAAAAAAAAAAAAAACATTTTGAAACATTGGGTCTAGACAGCTTGGATCTAGGAGTCAATTCCTTGAGACAAGCCAGTCTTTCAGGTAGTTGTGAAAACCACACCATACAGTCAGAGTGTGTGTGCATCCAACATTGGGAAGTAATTCAACATTACTGCTACATTACAGTATTTACATTCAGAGACAGACCTCCTGTCTCCTTTCTACATAACGCCATAAATTAAGTATTTACCAGAATAAGAAGAATTTTGGTGAGTGTAATAAAAAGTATATGTGTAGGCAGCGTAAGAGGGATGAGTATCTGCATGTCACTATTTGTATATTTGTATGCTGTATATAAAGTGAATATATAAATCTTATTGGTTCCAGCAGTGTGACACGTTTTTTCCTTTGTGATCAGATTTTACTAGATCCATCAATAAGGAATAATGGCCTTTATCTAAACTCACATAATCAATGCATTTTATGAGGGGACAAAATTTAAATGCCATACAACAGACAAGACTTTTTCCAGATGTGTATACACTGCAATAATAACCTCTACCCAAAAAAGTCTGTATGCATACTAAAAATGCTTCTGATGCTGCCGATATACACTGTTGTGCTATGATGCAATACACAAGCTGCTCTCTGCTGCAAAAATAAATTGCAAATATGGTGAGACAGTTCCAGAAAAATCTTGGAAATCATGAATATTATTAAAACTTTGCCTTTGTGGAACATACAGTAATGTAATGGGGAATATGTAGTACATGGAATTAGTTTCTAACACATAGCAAGCTCGTGGGAGTGCAGAGCTGGTACTTTGACTGGTCAAACTACAAATTATTATGCAACGACTTTTTAAAATTTACTGTCATAGTCATTTTTCAATAAACATCAAAGTGACTTGTGTTGTGGTGATTTGCTACTTCTATGTTTTAATGTTATTGCAGACTGAATCTCATACTGGGCTCATGACTGATCAACATTTTATATGATAAGCAATTAATTGCTTAGTCAAGAACAAAATATGCATATTAATTGATATTTAAAATAATTATTTGTGTGAGACAGGTAAAGAGGGAACAAAACAAAAGAGGAAAAACTGTAACTGGAGTCCCACTGAGTGCTACTTGTTAATAACATAGTGTGAACCAAACCCACTGTGCAGGACTCTCAGGCCAATAAGAACTACTCTGACTTAGATCCCATTAAATATCAGTTCAGAAAATCTATATTAAGCCTATAACTAACTGAGGTACTGAGAGTGTGTACATCTGCATCTGTGTGACTGCCTGACTGGATCCACGGCTATACAAAATGCTGGCATGAGAGCAAGAGGCAGATGGCAGGAGGGAGGCAGTCGCACATAGATGGAAAGACGGCTAGACACCACAGCCAGATAAGTTGGCTGGTTGACGTGGATATACCTCTCTTCTCTATGGCTTCAATGAGGCTGACAAGGGCAGGGGGAGCCGTCTCCGGTGGTGTGAATTGCTCGCTCAGGTCCGGCGCAGAAACAGCTGGAACAACAACACAAACCACTGTTACACTTCTGGCACACAGCCTCCGAAGGACCAGCAGCACTGACAAGAGCACAGTTAACTAGGAGGCATCGCACAAATAGACCAAGTATAATGTGAGTATATTCAGTATAAAGTCTGTGAGAAACATTATAAAATATGACGAGGTAGAGTTTAGTATACATAATCACAAGAAGCACACCTGTTCTGCAAAAAGCACAAAATGTAATCTTGCATTTGCCTGCATAATAATCTAATAAAGAACTACAACAGAGAAAACATGGAGCTTATGATGCATGTCACTGTGTTGGTTTGTAGTCTAGAGGTCTCGCTGATGAGGCTTAGGATAATAAAACCAGAGCAATTTAGCAAATGCACAACAAATAAAAAGATGTTTTATTCATAAGAGTGAAAGTAAAAAACGCCACAAAAACCTTTGCGCTGATGGCAAGCAAAAACTTTATCTACTTTACAAATCCCCACAGACTAAATCAAACGTCTTTTCAGTCCAAGAGAAAGTAAAAAGGAGAAAGAAAAACGGGGAGAGGAGAAGAGGAGAGTGATCCCACTTCCCTCCCTCCTCTCTATTTTTTTCCCTGTTTTCTTTTCTCCCCTCTCTCTTTCTTTCCTCCCCTCTGCTCCGTCCTGCTCGGTGTTTTGCCTTAGCTCTTTGCGTGAGTGGAGCACAATAAAGGATTTAATCAAAACTCCTGAACAAGCAAAAGCCCTGTGGCAGTGTGCCAGGCCCAGCCAGGACAGGCAGTGTCTCCTGTTTGGCCCCAGAGCAGGCTGTGAGCCGGGAGTCGAGGAGGGGAATGTAGGGGTGAGGGGCGGGGGTAACGCTGGGAGCAGGGAGGGCCTGGCCTGGCCGGGGCTTGGCAGTAGGCTCTTGTTCCTGGCACAGCTCGGCTAAACCACTGCTGATTATTAATTTGGGGAGTTCAGACAAGAAACGCCGCGTCAGCACATTCCATTCCCCTCTCTCTCTGGTTCTTGTTCTCAGTCGCTCTTGATGTCTCTCGACCTCACTCCCTTTCTTTTCTCTCTGTCCTTTGCTCACTTGTGTTCTTGGACTTTCTCTCTCTCCCCTTTCTTTTTCTCCTTTTTGGTCTCTTCTTAGGTTTTTATTCAAACTCCCTCATTCGTTCTCCATCTTTTTCTTTTTTCCCTTATCTTTGTGTCTTTTCACGCTTTCTGTTTCCATGCCTGCTGCTTAAACATGGAAACTTTGCCTGGAAGCTCTCTAGAGAGCAGACAGGCAGACCACTGCCTCTTCTCTATCCCTGTTGGCCATTTTGCCTGGAAGGCCCCATCCCCCTCTGTCATCACAGTCTTATCAGTGTGCAGTACAATTTATAAAGACATGTTAACTGCAAGCCCAAAGTAAACATCACTATACATCATTTGTTAGTGTTTTTCTTAACAACTATTATCTCTGATCGGAGTTCTAAGCCCTTTAAAACCATTATAAAAGGATTTGTATGCCTGGTTTTCAAACCTGCCACCATGTTGTTAAGGTCTGGGTAAGTTTAGATTGCTTAGGGAAATACTGTACTCATGGTTAAAAGAAACTACTGTTGACTGACAGCAATCTCTTGTTTCTCCTGCATGACACAAGGCTGCATTCGAGAGGAATGAGAAGATGAAATACGATACAGAAAGTTCAGGTTGAGTGACAGATCCATACATTTTAAGGCTTCCCAAACAACAAAACACTGTAGTAGTAAGACAGGGTTAAACGTTACACACTGGTGCTTCTTTTACCTCACAAAAGGTCTTTGTGCAAAGCGTACGAGTCAGTTTGTTGACACAAAGAGCTGCTGGTGCTAATTGTCCAGTTGGGTGCCATTAAACCATTGCAGAAGTAGAGGGTGCAACAAGGATGACACAATTGGCACTAGTCAATCCGCAAATGGCAAAAAAAAAAAAAAGATACAAGTAGAAAACATGGAAAACTGGGATTTGTTTGTTTCACGTATTAATATTAGACATGCTAGAATCTCTTTATCACTCCATAGGGCTGAACGATTTTGGAAAATAATCTGAGATTTTTTTTAACCAATGCAATTGCGATTTACAATGCGATTATTTTTTCAAAGCTTATAGGACAGGTTAGTAGTATTGCCCCGTGAGGTAGAAACCAAAGGCAGGTTTTGCACAATACCTGACGCTGCTCAGCATCTTCTTTTTTAAAGCCAAAATAGTTCCATTCAACGGACGTACTGCTCCTCTTTGACACTGAAGCATTTTCCGCAGTGTCAGGTTCTGTCGACGCTGAAGCCGCTGTCTAACAGATTAAGTTGTAGTGTAGCGTGCCAACGCTATTCTTAATCTGATGCCTGCTAAACTCTCGCATGTCACGTGATGGAGTGTAATCGCAGTCTGCGGTTTAAAAATCGTGTTTTTTCAAATCGCGATTTAATTGCAAATGCAATTAATCGTTCAGCCCCATCACTCCACGTTATCTGTTTTGATCTACAACATCATTTAAGTCATTACATGTTCAGTGAATGATCAAGTCATATGCTTCATATAAAACATGCCATTAATTTAGGAAGCATAGTGTATTAATTATTTAGTACAAGAGCACAGAAACCAGTCGACAGGCTGCAGACATAAATACAAATAACATTAACTGCCATATTTTTTTTATTAAAATAAAGTAAATTTCTTTAAGTACAAAGAAACTTTATTTCACTGTAAATTTCTCAGAGAAGAAGCGCAAACTTTTGTGTAAAGAAACGTTTTCTATTTTCTGTAAAAACAGCTGCAGCACTGCAGTCTCCTCAGGGTTGTTGGAAATGTATGGAAACCAAAGGCAGAGAGAGAGAGAGAGAGAGAGAGAGAGAGAGAGAGAGAGAATGACAAAGTAACAGGCACACAGTCAATTAAAACCACTTCCTTGGGACACAGGCATATGACTTGACATGCCCCGAGATGTAGCCAACATGTGAAACAGAAACACAGAAAGGAGGGGAAAAGAGAAAAAGCATGACAAAGAGTGTAGCTTTGCACTCTTGCACTTTGAAAAGTGAGTACTGGTGCATTTGTGGCCTTATAAGTCCAGTTATTACATTCACTCAAAGAGAATATTAGTAATCCAGGATAAAACTGAGTCATGCCAGAATACCTGTAATGCCTATAGGGTCATATGTGATGTGTGCTGTCTACACACAAAGCTCAGTGTGAAGGTCAGTGAAATGCTGCAGATCCTGTCTTTGTATGTTTGCACTGACTTGCTCACTCCGTCCAAGGCAAGTAGCACACAGGCAAAAGCGAACTGGATAAAGCAAAGCTATGTGAAGCAAAATATTTGCTCTGCATCTTCTACATCAGTATGCTTATGTAATATGTAGCTGGCTCTGCAGCATTCTCCCTCTCAGAGGTCTGTGTCAGAAACTGAAAGTGCTCCAAGTGCAGACATACAGCATGAATTCATTCAGGATTTCACTGGTTGAATTAAACCTCAGGAATTGCCTCCCTTTAACCCCAGCTCGGCAGCACTTTGGTTTCTGCCGATTTTATGTGAATGTCTTATTGTACTGGAATTAGGGTATGCCACTGTCAGCACAACAAATTATGTGGAAAATTTTTTATTTTAATCTCTTGCATTTGACAAAGCACCATGTAATTCATATTTTAGGCAAATGATTATATAAATCAAGCCATAACACTGCAACGGCTACCACTGAAACAATGCACTGTATCACCAGTGCTTTTAAAGAAGATGCATAACAATACATTTTCTCATACTGTAGAACCTGATTAAGTGATCAGCTTGAGATATTTTTGTCTTTCTGTGGCTTTGGCTGCATTTTATGTTAACTAATGCAATCATTAATATTGACTTCACATTTTCAATACGTCAATTTCACTATAATCACACTCCGCAAAGAGGTGTATAATCTCTTACCTGCAGAAGCACAGGCTCAGCCTAATTCAGTTTACAGGCAAAAGAGCATGTATGTTTGGTTCAGAACACGTTTAGCCGACTTCACTGAAAGCCAGCGTCTGAGCTAAAAGTGTTGGAGCAAGTTGTGCTCCCCAGTAACGTAAAAAAAAAAAAAAAAAAAGATTAACCATTCATGGATTAACTGTTAATCAATGTCAATCAATCAATATGTCACTGCAATACTGAGAGGTAAAACAGTTTTTTAAAACTATTGTCGAACCTTATAATTGAGTTTAAGGACTTGCATTGTAAAATTTCCAGCTTGCCACAATACTTCTGAATTGCTCTGTGCACAATAGTGTATCTTACGAAAAGTGCAATGATTTGACTGACAGAGTATGAGTAAACTTCTCAGCTGACGCATCAACTCATCAGAGCGCAGCCGTAATGCAGTCTCCAATAAACACGGCACTGGGTGAAATCTTCATTATTTTACCACATAACTTCTCAAGGTTTAACAATCACTCAAATGCACTGAAATATTTTGGGCTAAATTGAAAGAAAACACTGTTAAAAACAAATAAGGATGGAATTTGCCAAAAAATTTTAAACCATGCCGCTTACTCCAAGCATGCGTTTTTTTACGTGCAGTGGTGACAAGACCAGATGGTGTCTGGTTCACGGATGGTGTGTAGCAGTATGTATGCTGCTGGTCAGGTTTCACCACAACGTGTCTTCACTGCATCCCAACTATGTAGACAGACAACGTATCATGACCAGGCCCCCCATCCATTCCTCTGTCATTACATGCTTCAAAGTTCCACGTGTGCAAGTGAGCCCCTGCTACAATGTCAAACACAGGTGACTGCTGCAAAACACTGAATTGGTTTTTACAGGCCTACACGTGCTACGGAGAAGAGGTATTATTATAGAAATGTGCTGTAAAATCTGTAACAGACTGAAGTTTAATGCATCATGACGAGAATTTATGTTTACTTAAAAATAACACCATTTGTTCTATAATGTCAATTTCTGAATGTTACTTTATTCCAAATGAACCGATTAAGACCAGGTCTATTTAAGAGCTGATAAAACTCGAGGTTATTGAGATTTTGTGCTCAATCTGTTTCAGTGACTGATTTATCATTCCACTCACATTCACAATACAAGTGTCAACTCTGCTGTGAATTAAAAAAAAAAAAAAACGGGTGCATCATGTACACATATTGTGCGTCCTAATTTTTCTTGCTTTCCGTCCACCTGAAAGCCAAGAGTAGACATTTAATCAATGAGTCAAGAGTGCAAAACTGTCTGTGTTGGTGCTGCTCCCTCTTTCATTAAAATACAGTGAGTATAGTAGCAGTATATTAACAGGTTTTTTTTTTTTAATGTAGTGTTGTTGACTACTACATCATGCATGTACCTGAATGGACTACTGTGTTGCATTTGTTGACATAGTTGTAAATGTCTTCTGTAGCTGAACATCCTGGGCTCAGTGTGCTTCAAACGAAATGCTGGCACACACCACCTGAAATCTCCCCTAAAACTGACAATCCAACATTCACACCCACTTTACACATTGAGGGAAGCTGTGCAGAGGTGAGAAAGTATGAGAGTTTGAACTTCTCTCTCATGTTCTAGTTATATCATTCATTACATAACTTCTTCAGTCACTTTTGTAATGTACAATGTGTTAAAATTTAAACAAAAATCACAATTTAAACAATGTTCCTGCCTTCAGCATGTTCAGTCAATACCTCATACAAACTAGTTTGTTTCAAGTGTAGCCTTGGCCTTAAATATCAAAACGAACAGCTTTCAGTCACATCCATGTGCAATATAATGCTCGGTTGGAGATCTGACCCTGAGAATAAACCTACAGTGTTTTTATTATTATAATAAGTAGTGTTATTATCATTACCGCTAGGAGGACAGCCTGTCTAGTCAACTATAAAAGCTACCATGATTTCATTCTGTGGAAACAAATAGGAATCGTGATTTGATTTCATTCCTGCCTTCAGTACGCAACTGTACAAAATGTACTTCACTCTGTTTCTGGTTTGCTAAAGCCATTAATCTTTCAATAAGACAACTACACGCCTAAATGACTTCTCATTTACTGCTCTGCCACTAAAGAAATGCTCCAGAAAATAACATTTTCTACCGTTCTGCTCACTGTAACATGCTAAATTTACTAAACTCCACGAGAATAATGCGACAGCCAGAAGAGAAACCAAATACAGCTGGTTTCTATATTTGCAGTTGGATAGGGTGGCCTTGGCTTACGCTGTAGCACTTGTCTCCCCTCCGTTTTCAGCCTCCCCATATCTTCCCCATTCTCTTTCTCTCTCTTCTCCCACCCCCTCATGGGTTCTTTGAAAGTGTTTTCCTGGTAAGGCACTGGGAGTGGAGAGCAAGTGGAGGCCTCTCCTTTCTGAGAACTGGCCCTGCTAACATAGTTTATAGCTGCCCAGAGACAGTATTAGATGTGTATGTGAATAAGGGAGAGAGGCTGAAAAAAAAGGGAGGGAGGATGGGAGAGGAGGAGGGCAGTGAGAGCGGGAGTACGAAAGGAGGAGTTTGCAAAAATGCCAAGCCATGGTTCACTTCAGCAGGCAGTTACAGTGAGGCCAGGGAGAGGAGAGAGAGAAAGGAGAGAAAGAGAAAAAAAAAAACTCTCTGTGTTTGTAGAATTATTTCTGCTGCAAATTGAGAAATGATTTGCCTCTGAATCTAGCGAATGAAACTGATTTTCAGTCATAACTTATTATTTATTACACCAAATACTTAAACTAGACAATATGCAGCATCATCAACAGCACAATTTGTTCTGGGTCACCAGTTCACCAAACTTCATTCTTCATTTGCATCTTCTGGGCAACAATAAATCTGCATTTTGCATTTCACATGCTTCTGCTGAAATCACTGTCACATTTCTACATGCACTTAAGCAGCTGAGTTGTTGTCGACAATCTGCAGTAACCTGATTTCTAAAATGCAAATGAGAAACCTGGTTTCCTTAAGATGGGCAAGGGATTAAAGACAAAGACTTCAGACTGTAGCAGCAGTGCACAATAAAGAAAAGAAATATTAATTGTGGTGTATCAGGTCAGAGTGAGTGCCCACAAGAAACACAAATATTAATACACTGCAAATACTCCAGTCGTGGTTTAAAAGCATTATTGAGGGCTGTGCAGAAATCTGATAATGGCCAGCTGCATGCAAATATTGGTTTCCAGTAACCAGGTTGCTGAGGTGCATGAAAAGACAGATTTCCTTCCTCGTTTCATCCAATAATCATGCCTTTTTTGTGTGTATGTAGTAGCAGCACAAGATCCTGTGCTTACCCATTTACTTGCCCTTTTTTCAAAAGGAAAAAACTGATACAAATGTTGGGTCCTAACACTGTAGTTTACAAAAACATATCAGTGCTAAATTTCTTGCTGCCTTAAATGTCTGTCTGAATGTTAAAGGATGGCTGCTGAGATTAAACTTCCCAACAAACATGGTCATGGTGCTTCCCATCAATGCCAAATATTACGATCCCTGCAAATAGTAAATGGGCCACACTAACAATAGCACTATTCACTCATTGCCCAGGGCCTCTGTTCCTTTAGGGAAATGAAGATGATATTTGTCAAATTTGGGTTCTACCATTTCTAATCTACCATGCACATTTGGTTGTAGGCCAAGGTTCCTTCAGTCACTGCCCTGCCCCCCATCTCAGCTCTTTTTCTCTGGGTTTCACTTGGTTCTTCTGCCCCCGTCTCTCTAAATCAGACACAAAATGCCTGCTGCCCAACTGGTTTGTCTCACTGTCTGTCAAACCACAGGGACAGTGCTGCACTCCTCACCTGCCTCTGCTAGAGAAAGTTAAGGCCTGTGCTTATTTACTAACACGTTCACTCTCATGTTTATATTAAAAATTAAAAAGGATAAATCCAATTTGATATGAATTCTGGAGCCATTTGTGCAGCAGAGTTTTAGGCCTTCAGAAAAAGAAAAAAAAGAGAATTGAATTCCAACTAATGAATTTGAATGAGGCCCAGTGTACTTTGTTGTACACGATGAATAGCCAATTGGCTCAACCAGAGGTAATTCAGAGTTCACAGCCTACGTGCTCAGAGTGGTACTTAGCCCATCTGTCATAAGAAGCGCAAGGGAAATTACAGAGAATGCAGCTTTTGACAGGAGAGGAATGTATGTAAAAAACTTTTATTTAGCTATTTTGGCTCTGCGCACCTTTTTCTCTGGCATCCCATACAAGGACGCAATAAACCAGCTGGAGCCAAACGCAAGGGAGTGGAAATGAGGAGCAAATGATGGAAATCTTCGGAGTGTGGCTGAAAACTGGTGACAAATCAAAGTTTTTTCAAAGTTCAAGTCAACCAATCTATGCAAAGTGAATGTTTGGCTTGGATGCTGCTGTAGCTGAAAGCAGGAAACTTAATTATTATGAATAACTATCAGACGTTTCCCTAAGTCGCGGAGTGAAGAGAAGCGTGAAAGAACAAAACACTTATCACTGAGTAAAAAATGTGGCATTGTAACTGTGGAATAAATTTCCATTAGCGTTAGTCTTTCTCAAAATGTCAATAAGTTTAACTTCTGAGTGTGTTACGTGAGTGGAGGGTAAGGAACAAATCACAGAACAGTAACAGTAAGCATTTTCCTGTAGATAAACCCAGATGCAGTTTGGATGCCAAAGACACATGTTAATGATGAATGCGAAAGGAGCCACAGAGACAGATAGATTCAATGCCAGACCTGTACAAGAGAGTCCAGTAAGTAAATGGATTAGTTCTTCATTATTCAGCACTGAGTTTGGTTATCAGGGCTTCCAAAGAGCTAAGGCTTGTGACATATTTTAAGGACAGATTAAAGGGTCAGCCCAAGTTCAATACCAAGGGTGAGACGCATATCAATACTTTGAGGAGGGCTGTCGATGATACCAACTAACAACCAATGGGCAGTTATTAAACGTATGCTTTATGTTGAATACATTAGATGTTGTTGTCATGTTAAGTAATAATTTATTCACAAAAATTCACTGAAAACTTTGAATCTCTAAAAATATTAATTGAAAACAACTTCACTGAAAAGTCCATTCTCAGTGAATGTGCACTAGAGGGACTGGTGACCTGTCCAGGGTGTACCCCTGCCTTTCACCCAAAGAGAGCTGGGATAGGCTCCAGCAGATCCCTGTGACCCTGATTGGGAATAAGTGGGTATAGATAATGGATGGATGGATGGATGTGCACTAGAGGTTTCAAGCTTCAGTATGACATGCAGGTAAGCTACATGTAAGGATCAGCTTCCAAACTAGTTTTGATGTCACAAAATGATTTTGAATGTACCCGACTACTCAGAGTTAATGACCACAGAAAAAAAGCAGATGAAGTTGAAAACAATCTGTGCAGCCACATCATTCTTGCATCGTGCAAGTGATAGAGCCAAGTGGCTTGGGGGGGGGGCTTCAACTTCTTCATTTTCTGTAGTTAAAGTAAAATCGATATAGAGAAAAATCATTTATGGAGGCAGTATGAATTAACATGATTGACCCGTATCTTACTGCTTTCTGACTGGGTACTTTCTGCATTCTTGACGCTTATCGTATTTTCCGGATTATAAGTCACACTGTTTTACTCCTCTGGCTTGTCCTGCGACTTAAAAGTGTATATTTACAGTAATTTTGCTGAGTATTGTTACATGGCCCTCTTGGCTCTTGACTGAATTGAAGATAATATTATACTGCTGAAGAAGTAAAAATGTTCATGTTCACACTAAACTACAACTCCTATGACAACACAAATGAGAAACGTTATTGCCCAAAAGAAAGCGTTATATTGCAGATTTCAAAGTGCAGGTAACAAAGTCTGCAGCTGAAACAGTTTGGAGTGAATGTCGGCCTTTAGACGACCCAAGAGAGAAGGAGGACACGCTGTTTCACCCCACGATGTTGGCACAGTTGTTTAACGTTACTTGACACAGATAAATGAATTTCATAATGCACTTCTGCTTGTTGTTATGCCTAGCCTACGTTCTTCACAGATAATTTAGACTATAATTAGTATAATGAGAAATGCAACTTATACACTGAAGTGACTTAAATATGTTCTTTTCTGTTCAACAAGGCTGTTTTTGCTAAAAAATACAGAAAAAAATACGGAAAATACAGTAACTAATAAAACTGAATATACAAACTGCGTAGAAATTCTAGGGTGAGATTCTTTAAAATAAAATAAAATAGTCAGCTTTGATCTATATTTTAGAGGTAACTTGAAAGAAAGAATCTTCAATAGTAAAATATTTCAAATGCATTAACATCAGCAATATATTACAAAAATGCCAGACCTACTGCACAGATACGCAGCAGAGAAAACTATGTAATTAGCATAACATACAAAAAAAAGGACCTCACCTTGAGATGACTCTTGCCTGGGTGCAGCAGGGAGGGGCCGCTGGGACCTGGGTTGACTTGAGGGGAGTGCCATCTTGACGGAGCCTACGTACTCAACATAAGTCCCCGGGAAGTCACCTCTCTGTTTGGTGCGCTCATTGTACCCGAGGAGCCAGCCGAGGTGCTCTGGCTGCTCCACACAGCCCTCCTGGTAGTTCTCCATGGACAGCAGAGATGCCTTACTGACTGTCAGCAGGTCACCAGGCTGCAAGTCCAAGTCCTCTTCCTGGTCCTTGGTGAATGTGTAGAGGGCACGGTACTGGAAACCTTCTGCCGCCATTTTGTTAGGGAGGCAAAAATCAAAATGGCCACCGAACAGAGGATAAGATGTTGCAGCCCACTGCAGAGCCACTGCAACAACAGGGTTCGGCTTTACAGAAACCCTCAGCAGAAACCAAAATGATGGTTGAGTCACTAAATTCTGGTGATGGTGTTAGTCCAGTGGCCTGAAGGGGTCGGGGAGATAAGGGGAGGAGAGGGAGTCACCCGAAGCTTAGAAGCATTTTCTGAAGTTTATAAGATAGTGTTCTGCTGCTGTTACGTCCGTTTCAGGCTACAGCAGTTTCAGACTTGACCGGTGTTGATGGTCTGATACACTTTCCTCAGCTTGATTCCCCGGTTGAGCCAGATGATGGAGCAGAGGGAGAGCGTTGGCAACATGCTCTTTCAAGGAGCGAAAACCTGCTGGCTGGGTGCTACTGGATCAACCGGGCAAAAGACTTTGCCAGTCGAGGGCCCTGTGTCGCTGACTCGCAACGGTGAAATGCAGTGGTCTGATTGGTAGCTGAGCGGCAGAGTGGGAAGGTCTTTAATCCTCTTCGGTTCTCTCAGGCTCCCACATGTTCTGGACAGGGATTATGACCAACCTGAACAACATAAAAAGCCAAAAAATGAGACAAGAGAAAACATAACAACAAAAAACCAAAACGTGAAACTAAGAATTCATTGTGATTAAAGGTCAATTCTATTTGATAAAAACCCATAAGTAAAGCGGCCCTCATCAACGTGAAAAGAAGCTTAAATCGGTGCATGAAAATGGCGAACTGCGGCAGCTCCATGCATTTGTGCAGTCTTCGGTTAGGACAGAGAGATCGGATGATGCTGCTGCGTCATAACCAACAGCAGACTGGGTCCCTGGACAGGAGCTTCCATTCCCTCCACTCTACATTTACATTTACATTCACACACACACACACACACACACACACACAGCCTTAACTGACACATCACAGTTTTCACAGGAACAGGAAAAGTTTCACTGTGAAATAAATGTCCTTAATACTTACGCAGCAACATGCACGATTAACAGTATCCGAAGAAATTTGTGCAAAATGGCGAAGAACTGTTTTTTGCAGAACGAGCCTGCAAAGAAAACTCAGACAGCACCTCGGCTGTAGGGCAACCAGAATTTTCTGAAACATTCAGAAACCTCTGCAACAGTTCTCTCTCTGCAGGAGAGAAAAAAGGCAGCTCTGTGTTCCCTCAAATATTTTCGGCTTCATTCTGTCAAAACAGCTAAATCATACTGTACCAAGTTTAGTGCTGATGAAAATCCTAAATGGGCAGTCAACTGAGCTACCAAAGACTGGCACACCATAAAACCCCACTTTAAAGAAAATGTTTTGATGTAGAAAAATCACACTGTTTCTGGTCAATTAGATCATATGATTCATATACAGCAAAAGGTCAATCCGTGGACGTATAACGAACCGTCTGCGAATAAGATGATTGCAAAGCCCAGTAAAAGTGCATGATTACTGCTGTGCAACATCTAAATAACAGTGTCGATAGACTCGATCTTATCAGTACCCCAAGTTCATCTATCAGGTATTCAAGATTAAAAAAATAAACCTGAAAACGGTATGTTACAATATCTATAGCAAATCAGGAAAAAAAAAAGTTTTTGGCAATTTAGAGGGGGCAAAAAAAAATATATATATATATATATATATATATAAATGCTGTAGTTAAAATTCAAAACGGCAAATGAGAGAGGGAATGAGGAAGAGAGAGAGATTAGGGTCTCCAGATTAAGTACGACATCTGTGGTCTGTGGACCAACCAAGGACAACGGTCCTGTTAACCTCTCTGGACGGGTTGAAAGTGTGCCAGTGACGAGATGAAACAGGTAATGAGGGAGGGTGAAACAGACAGGACAGTGCATGGAAGTTTTGGTCAGATATGTCAGGAGTAAAAGACCCATTCTGGGTAATTTTCCAAAAGGTCCAAATCCGAATAACTATAGGCCTGGTTTGCAGGCCCGATGTTTTGTGCAATCATTTCATAAACGTTTTTAACGAACAATGTTTTAAATGATGCACTGCAGATGGTTGAATAACATTAGGTGAACGGCTAACAAAATACACCTAAACGTCCTATTTTCATCTTTGAATGCCAAAGTGCATGCTTTCGAACCTTATTCTAGATTATCTGTCTCCCTCCACGACATTCTGAAAGCAAACGTACAGAAATTGCAAGCCTTCGTGTGTAAGAATATCATCTTTTTAAAAAAGGTTTAAGAGTTAGTGTCATATCAGGATGCAGCAGAGTGCAACACTCACCCCACTTTTGGTTCAGAGGGAAGCTGGACAGGCTCAGCCAGACTCTCGGTCCAACATCCTTCGAGTCGAGAAGCAAGGTGCCAGGCTAGACACGTGGCACTGGCATACCCAACCACAGCCCGCAATCCTCACACCACCATTACCACCCCCCCTCCAACTCTAAACGCCCCCCTCCCTCCTCTCTCCACCTGCTCTGCACCCTCCCACCCCGACCCCAACACACACAGTCCTGCCTCCACCCCGCCGCTCGCCATCCCCAGCCAGCGAAAAAGTCCAGTCGTTGTTCCAGTTGCCATGTTTTATTTGTTTATAGTCAGAGCAGTGCTGCAGAAAAGAGTTAAAAACAAGATAAAGACAGAGTAGTAGAAAAAGCAGTGCACAGGCAGGATGCTTAACGAGTACTCCTCTGTCACCATTTAGTTCCAGAGCAGAAAAAGTCGTTAGAGGTGAGAGAAGAGTCCTCTCTGTTACGGTCCTGTTTTGGTAGTGCTGTGGCAGCTCACAGTTCAGTGCAGCAGCAGCAGACGGTAAGCTCAGCGTCACTGGATCCATCCTTTTTTTAAGACTTCTTATTCAGTCAGAGCAGAGAGCAGCAGAAAACAGTGAAAAAACAGAGTGAGAGCAAGAGACGGAGTACTTTGCTATCAGCAGAGTCCAAACGGCTGAGGGAGACCACAGGAAAATAATTAATGAATAGGCGGCAAGTAACTCACTGTTGCTAGAGAGAGGGAAAGCTAATCCTGCACTCCGATTGGCTGCCGCTCTGGCCATGTGCTCCCCAGTCACCAGAGAAGCCGGGCAAATCAAGGAAATGTTCTAATATTAGAAAATGTATCTAGGCAGTGATCAAACATCTGACCCAAACATTTCCACCTTTTCCTCACACACTTGACTTTTCTCATCTGTGCAACCTTGATGCCTGCTCATCATCTTTGACGGCACGATGATTTAAATCAAATGAATCTGCCACAGGATGATGATGAACAACATAACATGGAAAAACTGCAGGTTGTGTGTGATTGGAGAGAAGTCCATGAGTCATGGTGAAGTCGTGCAATGAGATGTAAGGAGACACTTTTTTCTTTTAGGAAACAGGGTGATATATGTGGTGACTATTTGCACAAAATGAAGAAAAATAGATTTTAAAAAACAGCAGCAATAAGACAATGTACTCCAAAGGGCTGGTATACTAGTTACAAGTAAAGTAATAAATGGTAATATTAATGTTCATTGTAAAAATTAAAAGCGTGAGCTGTGAGGTGCACAATCATAAGTCATAATTGTGATATAACATTTGTTGTTTCACAGAGATATTTTATTTAACTGTGGAGTAAAAGAAGACCTAGATTCAACTCAAAAGGGCATCTAGATTTTACGCTGCTGTCTGCAGACATTAAATTACACGATGTGTTTAGTCAGCCAGCGGAGCTCTGAACTGTTCCTTATTCACCAGTATGCATAATGTAAAATAGCATAATAAGTTATTCAAAACATCACCAATGACACGACATGAAGAGCAATCAATCAATCAATACTATGAATATTTATATTTCTACTTTTCTCTTCATGTATTTTAGTGTTACTGCACTTACTATATATAAACATGTATTTGGAGTAAAAGTGTAGGTCTTAAACTGTATTTATATGGAAAATGTGTTTTTCTAATATATGTAAATCCTGTACTATTTTAGAGTTGAAATGTGTAGCTGATTAAATTATTTGCTTTGCAGAAACATTAGTTGGACTATTCTTTTGAAAATGAATCCAATGTTATTAAATGTTTGACTTTTAGCAGAAATATCAAATATTTAGTCCACTTGCTCAAATGTGTAAATTTGCAGCATTTCTCTTTGCTAATTACCACAGTTTAATTGGTATGAGAAACTCCCTGATAGTAAATGTATCATCTGATGATTTTTATGATCATATTTACCATCCATATTATGCATACTTATTTTTATGGCCTGACAGACATGAGGATGAGAGTTATATTACAGAGTAAAAAAAAAAAATCCTAAAAATAAACAAAGAATATTGATTATTATTAAATATATTGCAGTGAAACTCAACTTGTCAGTACCGTCTGGTGGTCAAACTTACATTTCTGTACTATATAATATACCCTAATATCAACTGGTTTATTGGTTTAGCTGTATAGATAATAAATAACCTACATAAAATGTACCTGAACACACTACCACTTCATGGTTCCTGTAAATCCATCACCCAGCTATCAACTACCAGTGCTGATGAACAAGTTTCTCTGTCGTCCCAAGGATATGTTGAACTTTTTTTTTTCTTTTTTCCTTTTTTCTACAAAATCATCAGACGGGACTTTTTGGGTGTGTTTCATCAATGGTCACGTCTAGTATGCAGGACAGGTTAAAATTAGGTGAACCCAAGATTTCTGCCATATCACCCATAGTTTGATGGAAACATGCCTAGGCAAATCCCATGCAAATATCTGCAGCAGTTCACTGCACAGTTGTAGTGATTTTTCAGAAAGAGCTGATGAGTCGATTTGTTTAAGAATATTATCTTAGCTTGTAGACTTTTTTATAGAGTTGACAAATTGCAAGGTTACACACTGTGCTATGTGGTCTCAGAAATTCAGTCTATGTTTTAATCGATATAAAAAAATGCAATGCACAAAATCCGGACACACACACACACACACACAGGTATTAAATGTAAGTTTGTGTATGTGTTGAATCTTTGCAGCCCTGCTGGTGAGGAGTTAACTACAGCACCACCACGCATGCAGCCTGGCCTTGAGCCATCTGTCCACATGGAACTGAAAAATCTACTGCGCCACAGGCAGAGAGGAGAGGCCAACAACACAGCGGCTTGCGAGGACTCGTTTTTCAGCTTAAAATGAGGATTTAGGGGGTTTTACTTTATGGTTTAAAGTTATGTTCACCTGAATTCTATCTGTCTTTAATGAAACTGAAAAGCTCCCTTCACTAAATAGAAACATCTGCTATGAAGATTATGTAGCACTGAGACAGCACTGTTCCTAAAAGTCAACCGTGCCACAAGGCTCTACAGTAAAAGATTACTTTATTTATCAGAAGATAGAAAATGCAGGCACATCATCTGCTGCTAATTTAATATGCTACCCTAAATACATATGGCCATGTAGTTCAATTTTAACATTTTGAGTCTAATAAAAGAAAAAAAAAAAAAATCTGATAAACCTCCAAAGTCTGCACCAGCTGAAAACAGCACAAGCCTTTTTGCTGCATAACTGCATGTAGTAAGTGGTGTCATATTCATGCCTCGTGTTTCTTTCACTTAGATTACTGCATTTTTATTGGCTATTAAACTAAACACCCCCTAACAAGTCAAACATATATGCAAAAACCAAAACACTGTCCACACTAAACATGAACATATGCAGGTCACACACTGGGTTACAACACAGCAATGACAAAGCTAATCAAACACTAATCCCATTGTGCTGCAGACGGATTAATAGTGAACCGGTTCCACTTGGTGATGAAATAATTCAAATTAAATTGCACCTACAGCACGTGAACTTAACTTGTCTTTCAGTCTATGAAGTTACATTCTGATATTATGGAAATGTTTTGTGAGAGTTAATAAGACACGTTGCTGTCAAAATTCAAAACTTTCTAACTCAAAAGTTTTTTGTTTTTTTTTTGTTGCAAACTATTATATGTTTTGTTTTATTGTGTACAAGTCATTTCTGCCTAAACTGGCCTTAAACCTGCACTATGCTGCTATTTTGATCAAATAACACAATATCAGTGTACCTGGGCGCCACAGCTGAAGGACATATAACAAAATAACCACAGCTGTATGCATCTGGTGCAGCTTTAAGTTAGCAGACGCTCCATTCTGCCCCACTGAGAAGTGACACTTGGCGTCTTGACAAGCACCACTTCTTTGGGATATTTTTTCTACAACAAGCCCTGCGGGTTGTTCAGAGCGTTTTGAGACATTTAGAAAAAGAACGAAGCCCTTGCCACAGCCCATGATGCACCATAATAAAGCAGCATAATGGAGGATTGACACTGGGTTGCATAATGCTGGATTCAGTAATTACATGGGGTGGAGGCTGGAGGGGTCTCCACACAGTTGAGTGGCTTGTGTTATTATGCAAGTGGCACGATTTCCATTAACTCCTAGATGAATGCCAGGTCCTCAAACCTGGGATGTAACACACACGTCAGGCCTTCAGCTAAGCCAGGCCACTGCAGGAGGCCATGCAGTGTGGAGGTGAAGGATACACAACCAGTCTCTCTCTCACACACACACACACACAGGTCTGACTTACAAATCTTACCAGTAGAAACATCTGAATCATTTAAACACTGAAAACATACAGAAACACTTTAAGCTTTAAATTCTGCATACACGGTCAACTCTGGGAGCTATTAAAAGTTTAAAAACCTTTTTCTCGGCGGACAGGAAAAATAAACAACCGAAGAAAACAACAAAACAACAGAATAATTGAACTCTACCTTGAACAAGAAATAAGAAATACTCATATCGACATTAACTTAACGGGCTCAGCGTTTGCTACACGTCAACTGTCGATACGCGACGAGCATCTCGCTACAAGAAGAAAAAAAAACACCTTTGGGCTCAGAGCGAAAAAAATACAACAATAAACACAAGTTCGTGTAGAAACTTTTAAAAAGTGAGGCACAGACCAACAGTACGGAGCTGCGTGCGCAAAGCACACTTGCAGCGCTTCCACCATTTTCCAGGACAGTGGCCGCTGCCTCGCTGTAACTGGAAATGTGCAATAACTTGGGAAAACTCACCCGCGGATATTTTCAAGACTCTTCTCACTTTTGGCTGCGGCGCTTTGACACCTCAAAGTAGCAGGCAGAGTCCGTGCGGTGCCTCCTCTGCGGACGAAAGCTTCTCGCTGTGCACGAAACTTGTAACAAACCCTCCGGTCATATCTTACTACGCCTTCTTTGCTGTCGCTCTTCCTTTCTTTACCCCGTTCATGACTCCCTGCTCCCCTACACAGCCATTTTCCAGCTCAGCACGGCGCAGGCAAGGAGAGTGCGTGGGAACTAATATGAAGAGCGCGGAAAGTGACGAAGCCGAGCGGAAAATCCCGAACGATTAGTGAGGGGTCACCGACTGGTCTCGGCCTGTGGTGGAAATGTGACCCTGCCTGTTACTTCATACTTTTATTATACTGCAAAGAAAAGATAAAAGACCATTTATATTGGTGAAACAATATTTCGAAAAGTAATATAAACTGTTATGGATATGATATCCAGACCATACAATTAACATCTTTTTTTCCCGTTTAATCCCCTTACTTGTGTATTTATCCTGCTTGAGTCTTATTTTTAATTTTTTTAAAACCTTTTTTTTGTATCTATGCATTTTGTCAGTGAGTTTAATCTTGGGCTTACCCCGTGTATTGTTTCCACAGAGAATAATGAATATGGGTGATCAGTGCAGACTGCCATACTTGAACACCAAGATTGTTTATGATGCCACAAATGTGCAAATGCCGTTGTATGAAGAATAAATGACATAGACTTTGTGGTTCTGGACTTTCCAGTCCTCTGCAATTCATTTATTCCAAGCAATGTAAAGACAATAGAAAACAGACAATGTCACACTAGTCTGCACCAGATACCCACATGGTAGGAATTTCACAAAGGCCAGTTTGTCATTTGGGAACAAGGGGGTTGTGAAGGGAGCAATAACTTTAACCCGCAAACAGACTAAAACAAGTGTGGCAAATATGGAGAAGGGCAGTTGATCACCCATGGAGATGACATGGAGATCACTGCACACACACACAAATAGAGACAAAAATAGAGATGAAGAGCTTCTTACACTGCTCCATTTTGATGTGCCAAACCACTGGTATGGACTGTTGAGGAAATGAACTCTTGATTTAAAACACACTGACAGTTCAGAGAAGATGCAAAATAAAAAAGATCAAAGAACATACCAAGGTGGTTAATGCATCAGAAATTCTGGGATAAGTCCTACATAGACAAACACAGTGAAGAGATAGCTAATTTCTAATCTGAACACAAACTATCACCACTGCTCAATGCTTAGCATGTGCTAAACTTTCATTGTGAATTCCCATATTTACTGTTCCCTCTAGTTTGCAAAACACAAAATTGCATACCTTCATAAAATTAAAAACACTGGACACACTTTTCTTCTGTGAAACAAATAAATCTGAAATAAGACTGGAAGCATTTTAGGTTGTGCGTCCAACCAGGTCTTGAATGAAAACTAAACTAATTTTAGAGACAGGAGAGGATGCCACTTTGGTGACATAACATGATTTTCTGAGTCCATCCATTCTTACAAGGTCACTTTCAGAAAACACCACTGACAGATGTAAGAAGGTCCAACATTTTTATACATTATACATCAACAGCATAGGTTATTAGTACTGCAACAAGACCATTTCCATATCAAAATATACAAAAGGAGATCACCTCATTCCTTCATCTGCTCAGGGCTTCTGGTTGGATTTCTCCATTCCCATTTTCCATTCTCTTTTTTTTAATAATAATTTAACAGACACAAACTTGCAGTTAAATGTAAACATTCATTCATAATATACATTAAAAACAGCCAAGGGAGCCAGTTTTGCTTGTTGCATCCATTGTACAATTTTGGAGTCCCACAGAGAGACGTCAGTTACGTGAAACATATGGTTATACGGCTACTACGACTTGTGCAAACACTTCAGCTAGACTAGGTTTGTAAGGAGATGGACGGAGGCTTGATTCAACAAGTTATTAGCAGACAGAGATGACAGCCTGGTTTCCAAAGGGAGTCACAAAGTTTTATCTACACACCTGTATGTGGATCAGATTATGAAGTGTCAGCATTGATACACTGTTTTCTTATAAACACACAGCAGGTGGTGGTAGAGCTCATGCATGCATGAAGCTGCTTATGTACAACAACAGTACCACTTTTAAACAGTTCCTATGGCTAAACCATGCTTTGGCACCAGCACTGGTTTCCCAAACGCTATGATGTTGATATTTTGTCCTTTAAAATATTCACACAAAGCCTGTGTTCAGGATCAGCGAGTCTAAATATTCACCACCACAGTCTTGTATGTTAGATTTCTTTAGGGAAGCAGCACAGAGATATCCTGTGAAACCTTACAGCACATTATATGTTGTTGGATAAATGCTGTACATTTGTTTCAATGACTCAGTCTGAACACAAAGCAGCACCCTGTTCTAGACAGGCAGTGCAGTATATAAAAATCAAACATGATGCTGTATGAGTTGATGTTACCTGCACTTTTCTGCACCTGTTGTAAAACCACACAAATGTTCCTGCATGGCTCTTTTTTTGTGCAATTCCTGAAATAAGAACAGCTGAAGCATCCAAGGCATTTTCGAAAGCCAAAAATAAGATGAGCATAAAAAGTCATAAATAAGTCTCTTCATTTAAAACAAAAATATTTACAAAATATTTCAGTTACAGGTGCCACAGTGATTTGAGAACCAAGACAGAAAACAAACAGCTAGGAAGTAAACACAGTTTTGGCGCTCATTATTCTCTTAACAGTGTTGCAGGATGCATATTTTACTGAGAATCTCTGACTGATTTGTTCTTCTGTCTTTAAACAGTTGCTTGTGATGATTTTGGACTTGTTTTCTAGACAGACATGCAAGGCCTTCAAATATAAGTACAGTAACAACCTCACTTTGCTGACCTAGTGTAGAACTAAAACCTTTCTTTGTCTTTATTCTTGGTTTTCTGCTGTGCTGTTGTACCCTCTGATCCCCTTCCTTCCAGCTTCGGGCTGGATTCTGACTGAGCCACGTTGATCCAGGATGCTTTGAATGCCTTTGGCTGAATGACAGGAAGCATGGAGCTCGGTGTCGTTTCTCTCTCCTCCGAGTCATCAAAATTCACTTCTTGCACGGCCTCCTGTTTCTTGAAAGAGTCCCTCCGTTCCGATAGAGCCAGTTTCCGCATCACTACTACCTCCTTGGAGTGGTGATTTCCACCACGGTGCTGTGGCGAGGCGGTACATCGGTGATGCTCACTGCCTCCGCTGGTTGTATCCTGGTGTCCTCTCTGCCCTCCGATGTACAGACCCTGACGGCCGTGCTCGCCGACACATACGAACCCGGCAGCAGTGTCTCCCTCCATGTCCTCCAGCCCCTCCCCCTCAGACAAAGGCACCTCCATGGTGTGGCGGCGAGTGCTGTAGGCCTTCCTATCTCCGTGGTACCCTGTTGTCGTCCTGTCGCCTGTCAGCTTTTCTGCTGACTGGACCCTCTTGAGAAGTGGTGAGCGTGGTGGTTCTGCACTGCGGGGACGAACAGAATGGCGAGCAATAGTGGGAGGGGACAATGTCTTGCCATGGAAACCTTGCAGGGACTTGGGGTGAGTGGGCAGGCAGGATGGGGAGCACTGGGGAGAGAGCGGCTGAGGAGGTGGGATGCAGGCCAGTGGTGAAGGGGGGATACTGCTGGTGGATTTGCAGCGTCCAGCTTTAGTGTAGCGACCCAAGACATGAAGAGAACTGGGACGGGCCTGTGGTACAGGCGAGTTAGGGGAGCTGGAGCAAGGAGAAGAACTCGAATCTGATAGAAATAAAAATAAAACAGTATGGGACTTGTGGATATTTTTCCTCAATAAAAAGACAACAACAAAACACAGAAGGAGATAAGGCATGTTTATTCACCTCCGGAGTGATCAGGAGCAGGGGAGCGGCAAGGTGTGGAAGGTCCAGGAGAGAGAGACTGCGTGGGGGAACCAGAGAGGCTGTCACTTGATGACTGGTGGAACCCGGAAGAGAAGCTACGACTGCTTTGCATGGGTGGAGGAGGTGTATGTTTAGATAGCTTCTTCAAGATGCTACGTCGCCTGCTGCAAAAGGAAAGAAAAAACCGTTGTCAGGTATGTGCTTTGTTTTTAGTATTATTCGTTGGCTGAACTTTTTCCAGAGAGGAGAGGAGGAACAAAACCACCTCTCACTGAGGAAACATTGAGAGCTGGAGATAAAACAGCATCAAAAGAATATGACAGCTTACATAGACTATGAGCCAATAGATTTGAATTCACATTGCTTTAATTTTTATTAGTCTTAGAATATGCATCACTCTTTTGTGCCATGAATGTGTAACAAACTATTTAAGGTCAAACTACAAACGGGTGTCTCTTAGGCTATCTAAAATGTGAAACAGTCTTGGACAATATAAATGTAGCACTGTTCACTGAAGTCACTGGCAACTGAAGTCTGAGATGTCTACATGAAACCTAATACTAAACCTCAGACAGGAGGTCCAAAAGTCCAAACAGTCACATGGTGCAGTAACAGCTTCATCGTGCCCTCATGTACCTGTCCTGTCCATCCTTCTTCTTGCTCTTTTTGCTGCGCCGGGCCATCTTGGCCTTGTAGCTCGCCTTTCTGGCAGGGCCCACTTTGATAGAAGTGTTTTCCAGTGCAGTTGTCTGCAGGGTCACTCTGTTGCCACTCTGCTCGAACAGATTGTTACCATAAACACCATTTACAAGACAGCAAGAACCCGATAATGACATTTTATAATTAACAGAATATAGACACTTGCAGGTTTATTAGGTACATCCTGCTAAAATGAATGCATTAGTTAGTTGTGGCGAATAAAATGAGTTAGATTTAGAGTTTTCCACACTGTTGGCAAAAGTACTCATCAATATATAGCATGTGAACCGAAAAATAAATAAATAAAAATTAAATTAAAAAAAACATTCTTACCTTTAGGAGGAGTTCCACCACCTCAGTGTGGACAAGTCCCTGGACAGACTCTCCGTTGACATGAGTGATGAGGTCACCAGCCCTCAGTCCTGCCTCGTGTGCTGGACTGCCCTCCTCAACACACTGCGGACATAAAAGCATACAACCTCAAAATTAGTGGTCAGGCAACTATCTAATCAGCCGTTACCATGACTGACAGCGTTTCATCTATGCAATTATACAACTGCTGTTCTCACTTTCCTTAGTGAAAAATAGACATATGTGGACACTAACACATTTATGTACTGTATTGGATGAAATCTTTAGCAGTTACTGAATTTTGGCAATAGTGATTATTCTACAAAATCTTATGTACTGTTATGCTGACCTTTAATGATAACTACAAACATATGAAGACCATGAAAGTTGTTTTAATATATCCTTTTTAAAATGAAATGTTACATGCTAGATTTCCTGAATATACAGGATTTGTCGTACATGATGAGGACACTTACCCAGACCATGTGATGGACAGTGTAGACATCACTGTCTCCCATATAGACCCTGATAGCTCGCAGAGCGAAGCCAAACCTCTTTCCTGAGCTGTGGATGACCACAGGAGGCCTGAGGCAGCTGACACTGACAGACAGGTCCCGGCTGGGAGACGAGTCTCTGGACGAGGGATTGGATGACAGGGACAGGGATGATTTAGGGCTCGTAGGAGGACCGGCCGAGTCGTCTGAATCAGGAGAAGATGATGATAAAGGTCAGCAATTCAGCCTTCATGGATAGTGTTGCACGTCTGACTGCTATTTTGTAAATGCCACACTAGCTAGTGCTTTATGTAAGTACTTTTAATAATCCTAAAAATGTAAGTTATTGTGTACAATTCTTAGTATGATTCTTAGCGTCAAGCTGTAGAGGGCACTATAAACACATAAAGAGTCTTAAATATTGACTGATTAAGTCCTGCCTCTAGAAGCTTTTATTGAAAAACATAATTACTGGAATTTGAGTAAGCAAATTAATCAATACAACCGTCTAACAGACTCAGGGCAAGTTACAAAGATATTTAATTACTTGATCGTTTTGATAATTATGTCATAACATATCTTACATTTTTTAATTACATGATTTTTTAAAAATATTTTGTACAAATTATTATCATCCTATCTACCTGGAGTGATGATTAGGGACAGTCCAGAAACAGATGCAGACTTAGGGACTTTGCTGGCAGGGGATTTGGGTTTCTCTGGGGTCTCCAGCTGGTGGGCAATGCGTCGAGACGCCCCTCTCCTAAACGATGGTCTGGTGCCTGTGCTGTTGCTTCGGAGACGGATGCGCCTCAGGTTGGAAACCATCCCATCTATGATAATGAAGCACTGAGTATGAGCACTGGTACTTTGTAATTGTAAAATAACAGAAGAAGACGACACATGGGGGGTTATGAGTCTTACCCTCCTCTTCTGCAGAGATGGCGAAGCGTGGCATGATGTCCAGGCTCTGGGTGCTGTTCATCACCAGTGGGCTGGCACTGCGCTCTGAATGGGATGAACTGGATGAAGCACGTGGACGCAGACTGCAAAGGAAAACGCGCAACACATAAGAACAGACGAATCAGGTTAGTTTCCAACCTACGTTTATCATGTCTTCTATTTTGGTGAAGAAAGTCAGAGCATACTGAGGACACCCATATAAGCATGCATAAAAACACCACACCAAAAGGATCAAATCTGAATGAACAGACACTATTACTACAGAAAACTACTTTTGTCATATTCTGACAAATGTTTCAACAATATCTCATAAAAAAGTGAATATTGCATTTCCATCTCACAGATTCCATAAAATCTGTAGCTACCAAGGCAAAAAGCAAGGCTGTATTTTTTCCTCTCATAATAAGGACATTACTCTCTCATTTCATGCTCTCACCTCCCTCTGTGTCCATCTGCCCTCGTATCTCCACTAGCCAAATGTTTGTGTCCGTCGCCAGGGGAAAGCACTCCCCTGCCCTCCCATCGTTCTTCCTTCTCCTCGCTGTGGCTTCGCTCCGATGATGACAGACTCTGATTGGATGGCGTGGAGGTGGATAGATGCTCTGTGCTGCTATACACCTAGAGTTTAAAAAGGAAGTGGGTGAACATGTGTTCTTTTTATCTTACACATGTGTTTAGACAAGTCAATCTGGAGGATTTATCAATGAGGTGTTATGGTTAGATACACACATCTTTTTAACATTGTAATGTATCCTGTATAAGTCCACTAACAAGTACCTTGCTGAAGCGGTGGGCCACAGAGGAGAACTGTCGGAGCTCCAGAGAGGACTCATCATCATTGGTTTCATCATCTTCATCTGAACCCAGGTGACAGTAGCGCTCTGATCGGGCTGTAGGGAACATAGTGACAGTCCATTAACAAATGAAAAACTGGATGTAGGGAACACAGTGACAGTCCATTAACAAATGAAAAACTGGAGACAGTGTTTTTATTAATAAATGCCACCAGGCATCACTGTGCCATCACTCTACCCCAAAAAAAACATCAACATTTTTACAGCTATTCTCACTGTAGTGTATCCTCCTGTGTTTCTAACAGAGGTGTGTCTAGGTTTGTCTGTGTGAGTAACAACATAGGTGAGTGCATACTAGTTCATGCACAAGACCGCGTGTGTGTATCTGTAAATAAATCGACATACTATCAAAGTAACTGGTGTCCTCTTCAGTCTCTAGCTGAGGTACAAACTCAGCTTTTTGCCTCAAGAGGCCAGTCCAGTCTAGACCCAGAAAGAACACATGCATCTTCACCTCAGTAGTTCCACCTGGAGAAGAAAACAGACAGACAGGTTTGATTTGCATGTGAAAATATCTCTCTTGACACCTAAATATCTTCCTTTGTTTTGAGAACAAAATGATAAGAATGTTTTCATCTAGGAGCTTTGACATACTGAAACCCACCTCAAGCACTGTTATACATGGCATTAATAACATTATGATGATTCCAGCTTTGTTGTCAAAATAAAACTGCATTTGTTGAACAGTTTCTGTAAAATAGAAACTGCTGACTATCCCCCTCTAGTGAGATTCCCCCTGTATCCTGTCATGGATGCCTCAAAGCTAAAGAGGAAGCAGTGACAAAAAAAAAAAAAAATCTGTTTGCACCGGTCAGTACACCCTTGGGCACTTATCCATCCAGTCACACTGCCACCAACCTGTTCCCAGGCGTTCCAGGGGGCTCTGCCTCAGCAGTCTAGTGATAAGGTCCTGGGCATCAGCAGGCAGAGCGTCCTCCCCGTCTGGCCAGATGATCTCATCTGGATAAAGAAGTATAGCCAGCAATTCAATGAAGGGATTTAAATTTGTCTATATAGCCTGTAGGACCTGTGTGCAAATTATGCAGAAACAGTGGATTCATATGTAAAAAAAAAAATAAAAAAAAAAAAAATTGGGCAAAAAGTAAACCTGTATTATGCATGATTAATGTGTACAAGAGCTGCATTAAACAATGTAACTAACTAACAAGAGATATTTTAGATGATGGAGGAAAACTGACTTGTTTTTCAGTTTGTTGTAGTCTAGTTTTGGTTGTGACAAATAGTTCTGGTATAAGTTCTTGTTGACAAAAATCAACACTGCTTACCGTTAACCACCTGACCAAAGAGCTGTTCTGGTGTGTCCCCAAAAAATGGCACACACCCCACTAAGAACTCATAAAGAATGATGCCCATGGCCCACCAGTCCACAGGCTTTCCATAGCCCTGCCTTAGGATCACTTCGGGAGCAATGTACTCTGGAGTACCACACACCTGTGGAAAGGAAAAAGAGAAGAGAGGAAATGCATGTTATTTAATGTCAAAAATGCAACAGATGAGATGAAATGGAGAGAAGAAGAGACAAACCTGTTTGTCAATGAACTCTCTAGTATCTTTCTCAATGTGTCCTTCATACAAGTTGGTCGTCATGTTCATGAGACCAATCTTTGACAGTCCAAAATCAGTCAACTTAATGTGTCCCATGGAGGTGATTAACAAACTATAAAGGAGAGTAAAACTCAAATGAGTCACGTTACATCAAATGTTAATTATCAGAATCAATAACAATTATCAAATGCAGAATGTTTCAGAAAACTCTGCTCAAACTTCAAAAAGACTGGCAATTTTTTAAAGATGGTTGGAAGTGTAAAAATGATTAAACCTTTACAGTAAATATTCATTTTTGTGACTTGTTGGGGACTCACTTGTCAGGTTTGAGGTCTCTGTGCACAATGCCATAGTTGTGCAGGTACTCGAGAGCAAGGACAGTCTCTGCAAAATACATCCGTGCCATGTCCACAGGCAGCGGTCCAATGTTCTTCAATAGATTGGCACAATCCCCACCTTAAAGTATAAGGAAGACTGTTAGGTCAAAGAGTTTGATTAGGATTCTTTATTTATATATTAGATGGGTGCTTTATATTATAGAGTTTTAGAGTACAGCACTCATGGCAAATAAACATTTAATAGAAGGACAAAACACTTCAACTGTATGCTGTCACAATCATACCCTCCACATACTCCATGACCATACACAGGTGCCTCCGTGTCTCAAAAGAGCAGAACATAGAAACCACAAATGGGTTTTCAGCAAAGGTGAGAATGTCACGCTCCACAAACACTTGGTGGATCTGGTTCCTTAAAATCAGGTTCTGCCGGTTGATCTTTTTCATGGCAAAGCGTTGACGAGTTTCTTTGTGGCGCACCAGAAATACAGCCCTGTGTGTAGTAAGTAGAGGGAACAAGGAGAAGGAGAGGGAGAGGGAAGAGGGGCAAAAAAAGGAAAGAAGGTGGAAAAAAAGATGAGGAAACAAGAGCATCACTTATTACTAAACCTAATATTCAGAATTAAAATAAAACTGCTCAGACGAACTATGAGTGCAAAGACAGAAATACAACAAAAACACATCCTCATTTAGTTTATTTTCCACTTTTATTAGGCTCTCTGCGGTGTCCACAAAGACACTGAGCCAGTTGAACGCAAACAAAGAAGTCTGTCTTACTCACCCATAGGCGCCGTTGCTAATGAGCTTGATAGTTTCAAAGTCGCTCTCCAGTGGTTTCCTCCGTGGAGGGGTGCAGGCTGCTCGGCTCTGAATCACAAACATTAAAAAACAGATGGAAAATAACAGAAACTATGTTGCAGCATTACTTATGAAAAGGCTAAATCCATGCACTTTATGACTTCATTGTGATACTGTGAAGGATTTTGTCTGCGTGTATAAACTGCCCCATTCACCACTTTCACTATATCTATTTGATCTTTACAATATATTCTACTGTCTTAACATTCCTCCATCTACTACGCTTTACTCTGTCCAACTCGGTCATTTAATTACTCGCTAATTTTTCAATATAAGCCTGTATACCTGTATAAGTGTTGTGTCTCCAGCGTCATCTGTCTCTCTGCTGGCCGACCTGTGGCTCGGGCTTGTCTGCTCCAGATGGACCATCTCTGTAATGGCATTGGATGCACTTCAGTGAGCACAATGAGTGATTATTCAACTGCAATGATACTCACTAAAACAAAAGAAGACTGTCACTGTGTTCACAGCACATTTCTTGGCAGAATATTTGTAATTGATTTATAATGCACCAGTTCAGTTTAATTATTAAGGGTTTTGACACAGATTTTTTTTGACCATATGGTATTTTGTTTGAATAAAACAGATTTTTCTCAATCTCAGCCTCAAAAGAATATAACTGTTACCTGGAGAAAGTAAAAACTGTATCATGTCATGATAATGCTCTGATAATCATGGCAACAATAACAACACACAAATAGTACATACATGGTAATACAAATGGAAGACATTGAAATAGAAAGACAAAATAATTTAAAAAAAACGTTGCACCTTCTAAGGGATCCCTGGTGAGGCCCAGTTGGCTAACGATGTATTTGGGAATATCAGTCTTGATGCCCTGGCATACCTTGGCTTGACCTTCTGCAGCTTCCAAACGTTGATAGAACTCCTCTGGATCAAACTCCTGGAGAAAATAAAGGCATGTTGTGGTTTCACTGCTTTTTTCATAAAATATATTATATGGATTGCTCTGGCTATTGCATAACAGAAAGCCTTGTTGAGGAAAATGTTGAACAAGAAATCCATCATTCCATCTCCATCCAGACAAAGTCGGGGCTTACTCCAACTGGCATTTGTGTTATTATCACTTCACAGACTAACATTACAACATGTGTATGTCAGTCATTGGTCATACCTTCATTTCAGGGAACAAATAGTTGGTTCAAGACTCTATGCTAGTGATCATTATGCCTTGTACCTATAATAACAACTGTGTCTGACACTGACTCTTACCAGACACTCCAGGAGTCTGGCCGGCCTGGATATGATGATGAGAATCTTCTTGACCAGTTTGGTGATGATGGTCACCTCCTCGCTCTCTGAACGCTCATACGCCTGCTCAGGAAAGAACAAAGGGTGATGGATTATTATTGTGGCTTAATTCAATTGGTACAAGCCGTGAGGCAACACAGCTCATTCACAGAGCTTGTCTGCACTTTGGTTTGTTATTTTTAGTATCCATTTCATCTTCTTACATTATTTGCTGGTGATTCAAGGGATCATGGCTGGCATTACAACATCTTGCATCAATGCTCATTTCCTGCTACCATGCCAGATTTATAAATAATTGAAGACACTTGTGAGTACACTTTTTTTAACACTCATTGTCTTGATATCTTAGTCTAACATTGCCTTGCCCTCATCAAACAGCAGATTCAATATTTGTGTTGCACAGGTGGTGAGAGTGATGTCATTCAGAGTGCAGGTAAGTTTGTAACAGGCTCTGTGTCCCGCCTGTCAAACCAGCTACAAAACCTGTTTTAATGACTTAGTCTTGTAAAGGGTCTAAAGTCATAAAAGACAACAATACAACAACAATAATTTTAGACAAAACTATAAAAAAACCAAATGGACAAGTTCAATCATTTTTATATGTTTGTGGTGATAATAGACCATATCCTCAAAATAAACTCTAAGAGATAAAGTAAGTTTTGTAGCCAAGATGAAAAAACTAATTAAAGAAACGTGGCTTTAGTGGACATTAAGAACACAAAAATGGCCATTTCTGCTGGACTGTAGGGCAAACACAGCTACACCAACCATGGCAAAATTACAAATGAAGTCAATGTTAAATCCATCTTTATGAATAAAAAGCATTTGTGGTTGGAGTCTACAGCAGGAGCTGTAATCTATTTTACAGAAGGTAGAATTTGCTGCAGTGAAATTGTTGGTGGAAAGGTTATATAATAAACCATTACATAATCAAACACTTGTCCACTGCACAGGTCTATGTAATAAAATAAAATGACAACACCATTATTGGCCAATGAACTGGAAACAACACAGTCAAGAACCAATCAAACGGGCAATTTCAGTTCAATGTTCCCACTGCAGCTCCAGTATGGGATGCAATGTCCTAGTGGGCAATCTGAGCTACCAACAATGAGAAATTCACTGATGATATAAGAAGGAGAAAACAATGCAGGGCTGAACAATAATCAAAAAGTAAACAATAATCAAAAGAGTAAACAGAATTTTGCATATGTTTCCTTAAATCTGATGGAAAAACATTAGTAACTAAAGGTAAGAAGCACTCACCTCATGCAGCAGCTTCTCCAGTTTCTCCTGCAGCTCCAGAAAGTACCTGGAGGTGACCAGGCCTTTCTGGGATTTATCCAGACAGTCTCTGGCGAGCTCCACCAGCTGGTGCTGAATGAATCCCAGTACACCATCAGCCAGGGGAAGCACAGTGTCAGGGGAACACTCTGCAATGATGTCGAGCAGTTGACCCTCCATCTGGGCTGTCGCCTGGGAAACAACCAAGACAGAAAACTTAATCTAAATTGTACTACTGATTAAAAAAATTATTTAAAAAAATATCATTTAATGATTTGCAAGATTCTTCTACCCCGGTTTCCATGTACAAAAAACCTCATGTGCAAATGTAGACATGTTTTCAAGCATGTGCATTAGGATCATTGAAATTACCTTAGGAAAGCGCTCTTTGTAGACATGATTCATCATGACAATCTCATTATCAAACATTCCACAGGTCCGTCCAGGGCTGGACAAGAACGAGGCAAAATAGAACAGCAGAAAAAGAGATCAGAAATGTCACATAACAATAAACATTCTACAGAGAAAGCTAACACTCTATGGTTGCTAAATCTATATAATATAAAATCAATGGAACCAGTCAGGAGATTGACAAGAGAGAGAAATGGCTCATATTATAAAAAGCATGTTTAAAAACTAGATCTATTAATTTCATGTATTGAAACTGTAAACAAGTCAATCATGAAAAAAAGCTGTTAAAGCTATGCAAAATCTAACAATTTCTTACTAGTAAATTATATATACTTGACTGAAAGTGTTTACTACCAACCCAAGTAATAAAAACAGCATGTTTGAAAGTAACACTAATGTGATTCAGATCAGGTTAACATTTGCAATGTCCATGACCACATCTGTTTAAGTGCACAGGGATTCAGTTACAAAAGGGCACCGTTTAAACTGCCCATCTAAGGTACAAATCAACATACTGTCATCACAAATGTTAAAAATAGCAACGCTTGGTGTATACACACATACTGCAAATAATGATATCAACATGCAAAACATGAATCTACTATTTCTGGTAACCCCAATAGTTGCAAAGGCAGTGTGGTTTTATTTGAGGCCACACACTAAGAGCAATAAGAAATATTTTACATGCCCTCTGGAGCTGTTTTACACACTTGTCAGTCATCCATTTCCATAGTCAATATGTGCAGTAATTTAGATGTTACAAAAGTCAATAATATTAAATTAATAAGCTTCATAGTCCAACAGTTTAGTTGCCCAAAACCCTGGTGGAGGTTGCTCTCAGATTCAGATGTTTGAGGGTTTGTGGAATCTCATGTTCACCTGTAAACTGATCAGTTAAGGATCACATTAACAAACCATCTGTGCCTTCGCTGGTTTTATGAGGTTCTTTGCTGTACACAAAGTTAATAAATCCACATAACTATAAAAGTTTCACGTAATTATATACTCATGTCAATAAGCTTTAAATTAGAAACATAAATCTTAAGATGAAAACAAGGATTGACTGTGTGCCATTTCCCTCTGAGCAGAAAATAACCACTTCTTCATACCTACAACAGTAGAGATATCTAGATAGCATCTAAAATTTTTTCTGTTAATCACAGGCTGTTCCTGTAGATATCAACATGTGTGTATTTTATTTGTGACACAAGCAAGAACACGTCACAGAAAAAAAACACAAAAAAACAACCACATCAAGTGCCAATACACTCTACAGCCCATCATAAGATTCTCCAGCAATCTCAAAATTCTCCACTGCTGGAGCTATTTACAGGGTTTGCTTAAGTGTGTAATGAGATGCTAAATGATGGGGAAATGCTATGTTCTTATCCAGAGGATTACTAATAACCAGCACAGGCTTTTTCTACAACCACATAAAATAATGAATCTACCATATTCAAATCCTCCCAGCCAGTATTTCATTATTTATAATCATGCATGAAAGACTTCACAGAACATTACGCCTACTTTTGTAATTTTGAAGCTGAGCAACAATCTCACCAAATGGAACAATGGTTGTTCTTTTTACAGCTATGCTAATAAATAGCACATTGATGCTGAATGCAGACCCCTCAGTGGCTACAGTGATGCTATCAGCTCATTTTGTCTTTCATAGAATTACTTTAAACTCATATTTGAGTAATTTAATGGCCTAGTTCAATAATAAAAAAATTTTGTTTTACCGGTTGTTATGGAAAACCAGTCTCCACCACTTAGAAAAACATGTACATTTATCATATTACTAGCATACTGACATGTTTAAACTGGATGCATTTGCAGTATAACCACACTATTTACTTCAAATCCAGTTATAATAGTGCCTAATATAACATGAAATCCATCTTCCCTTTTTCCCAGATTTCCTATAAAAAGGCTTAAGGGCTTCATTTTAAAATTAACCTACAACATTAGCCAAGGGAGATGTGGCTTATTGGTTTCAGCCAAATCAAATCAAACTAAAATAAGTATATCTTTTCCTCCCTGTGCAGTGCAATGTTACAGAAATGTTTCTGCATGAAAAACAAACAGTCCAGACACAGTATACTTATAGCATGATTCCAAGCCAAGCTACCTGAGACTGCGTGAGCGGAGCCTGACAGGGGCTGCGGGGTGTCCACCTTCTTCATCCGCCACACTCTCTGTGCTCCGGAAATGTTTGAAAAGGAAGTGGAGATCATCTTGTGTGGGCTGGAAGGGCAACTGATGCAGTAACTCCTGGGAAGAAGAGGACTGGGAGGGGGAAACAGAAGGAATAAACAGAAATGGGATTTGTACAGAAAGAAGAAAATAGTGGGAAAAAGTGTTCAGGGGTCAGTGTGTTGAAATAAATTTTAGATATGAGATAAACCAGTTATTTCCTGTTTTTCTACTTTAATTTGTGCATTTGTATCTATGGCAGGTTTTGTTTCTACTGCTCTGATGATACATCCTGTGTTAAAATGTCTCGTCTGCTAAGAGAATCACACCTCTGCTCTCTCAGATTCGCACATTATCCTGGTAATACTCAGAGACTTAAAGGCTTTCATGTCCCACTATAGATCTCAATTAGATTAAAAAGAACATGCTGAGAAAAGCTGCAGTAAAATAAAACATTAGAAAGGCCTTTCTACTTTCAAAAGCAGACTCTGTGAGCTTTAGTCTTGTGCTCTCATCAAGCAGGGTTTTTTTTTTTTTTTTTTTCTCTTTCCTGCTGCAGCAAGCTCTGAGACAGGCAGTGACGACTGTTCTCTTGGCTATGCATGTACTCGTTTTCTCTTTCCAAGCCAAAATGTGTGACACGAAGCCTGGAATTTATGAGAACTCCCAATTGGCTGGGATCTTGTGTTTCACTGCAGGAAGAGCAAAGGGGAGAGTGGCTCATCTGACTGGAGGAAAGAGAAAGAGAGCAGAAGTGAAAGGAAAGAGAGAGAAAATAGAGAGAACTAAAGAGCAAGGAAAAGACAGAAGATAAGTGAGAAAAAGAGGGGGAGAAAGACATTCTGCAGAGGAAACTAGAGTCGTGTCAGAACCGAGCGAGAGCAGCATAAAGACCTCACTGACTGCATGTCTGAAAGGGGCATTGTGTGGGGAGGGCTGACCTCACTGTCTCCCAGCCATGTGGTTGGCCACACAAAATTACAGCTGTCACACAGGAGCTGGGTATTGTGGAGTTTTGTTGTTTGATTTACTTTTATTTTTTACAGCCAAATGCAATGTCAGTAATAACTTTGAAGACAAAACCTCAGGATAATCAACACAGAAACTGTCAACAAATAGCCAATACATGTACCTGGGCAGCTCTTCATGCTCTCTTTGTCAGTCTTTTTCCAATAGGAAAAGCTGAGTGAGGAAATGTGAAATGCTGTGCAGTCCCCACTCATTTGTGAGGTCATCAGGAAAAAGAAACCATGCATTTCAACAAGACCTGTGTTATTTTAGTGATTAGACTTATTATTCCTGTACTTTCCCTCGGTCTGAAGGCGCTACACAGAGCACAGTTCAAATCATTTTGGTATGAAGTCATTTATTTAACAAGGATGGTAAAACATTAACTGCAAAACTTTCCAACCATTATGAATTTTAATCACTCTTTGGTTCCACTAAAAATACTTTGTTGAATTCAGCCAGAAGAGCACACCATGCTGAGCAAACTTTTGTGCATTATAATTATATGGATGTTTTAAACTGTCCATCTTTAATCATATCTATTACTGTATCATCGCTGTATGATTCCAGGAAAACTCTGGGAAAGGCATGTGAGTATTCATTCCCATTTCCTCTCTGTGGTGGAAAGTATGATGAGAGGCTGATGATGGAGGGATGCATCATCACTGGACATATCCTGCTACAGCTGAGTCATTAAGGGATAGCATCCATCTCCTGTCAGCTGTTTCGTATAAATCAACTGGCTCATGAAACTACGGGCGAACAGACCTGTGCAGATTATATAATGGTATTTTTCATACACCTATGAGAATTTATTCACAGTGTCTTTATAGAAATGTGTCAATTATTCAACAGATTTCAGCACTATGACACATGTTCTTTGTAAATTGTGCTAATTAATAACATAGTTTTGACTATCAAACTGTCACCCTCAAATAGATTTAAAAAGTGGTGGTAAAGCACAATAGAAATATGTATAGAAAGATCCAAAGACAGCTGTCTCAAACCACTCCTGCAGTAGAATGCCTTTCCTTGTTGTCATTGTTATGAACCCTCAGTAATCTTGAAGCACTTTTGGCTCCATACAGTGTATTCGGCCTTAATCATCGTGTACAACCCTATCAACCTCACAATCCAAACCCTGCTGACCGTTTTTGGTTGTCCAGATGCTGACCGTTTAATGAGTCTGGATATTTAGTTTGTCAAAATTGGCTTAAAAGTCATCTGAAACTTGTTGGAGCAACACAGCTATAAGCCTAAACCTGCAAAAGTGAAACTTAGCGATATTTACTTAATCCTGAGCATGACATCTTAGAGTGAACCCCACCAAAGAACCAATTTTCAGAGAAAATGGCTATGTTTAGACGTATACTGAAAATAAATAGATGCAATTAGGATTTTAGATAAGAGCATTTATTTAACTTGAGATACTGTGAGCAGAAAAGTATGATCTTTACTGCCAGACAAAAGACAAATTTAGCCAAGATATAAGGGATTTAATTTTACATGTAAAAATGTGAATTTTGTGGATTTCCATGAGAAATACAAATTGTTAATGTGAACTAAAATTAAGTCATTGTGCTGAAAAGTTTTTATGCAAATAAAGCTGCTTTTTGAGAGATTTAGCATTCTTCTCAGATCAGATTTATGATTACAGCTAATCATACTTTCACTTTCTATTCATTGTGTCTACATTTCAAAATAAGAGCACACTTTCAATTTAGTATAACATCACCCAGAATTAATAAATCCTGAGAACAGCCTGAGTTAGATAAGACAAATTTGAAAAAACAAGCATGTATTTATATTGGTTTGTATTGTGTGTATTGTTGGATTGTACTTTTCAGTTCTGCAGCGGTTAGGATTCCTTTGTCAAAGATATATTTTGGTAAAGCACCACCTTAAACTTTTATCAGAAAAGGTCAAAAGGTATAATACACACTTACACATTTAATCCTAAATATGGTCCAGCTGCAGAGCGCTTTTCTAAAATATTTACTCCCAAAGGGGTACCTTATAAATCAACAACAATATAAAGATGGATTTCTTTTTTCTTTTTAACTCCTACACTGTGTGTAATTTGATGGGATTTATGACTCCATCAGTCAGCACCTAAAGTTTACAAGACACCACAGTACTGTAAACTGATTGATGCAGTCAGTATAAGTAATGCAGTGAGCTAAATGCTCCCATGGCAGTGTTTTGGACCGAGGTTGAATATCTGATGAAGGAAAGAGAGACAGGCCTTACACACAAGGGTGATAACAGAAAGAAAAGCTACTGAGACACAGAAAGAGACTCAGCTTACAGATACTGATGAACTGGGTGCATTGGTGCAGTATCCAGATGAGGGAACTGAAGCCACAGACCACCTTCGCCCATCCACTCTGCAGAGACAAAACAGCAGCACACTGCTCAGTGATCACTTGTTATTCTACACGAAACCTACACATCCTGTTGACGCATCGAATTCTCAGTTTCCCCTTTTTATATCTGTGAATCTCATTTTTCACGTAAGAGCTTTCCATGCAAAAGGCTGAGGTTAACATCTCATGCTTGAAACTGTGTTGGTAAGAAAAAAGAAAGACCAGTTTGCCATTTTCTTACCTTTCAGTGCGGGCCAGCTGGCTACACAAATGCAAAAGAGGAGGGCACAAATAGAGGAGAGAGATAGAGACAAGAAAAGAGGCAGAATGAGACACAAAGTGCAAAAGAAAATAAGGTGTGTTTAATGAGAGTGACAGAATAAGTCTGGCTGTCAGAGTCACAGTCCTGTTTGTCAGTCACAGCCTGCAGCCAGTGGCAGTGTGCTGCTGAACACCTGCCAAGCTGTTACATACTGCAGCACCGAGACCGACAGACACTTCGCTTGTGACTCACACAAACACACACACAAAAACAAAACACACTCATAAACACTACCTACATACACATCCTCTCTCTCTCTCTCTCTCACACACACACACACACACACACACACACACACACACACACACACACACACACACACACACACACACACACACACACACACACACACACACACACACACACACACACACACACACACACACACACACAGAGAAACCCTCAACATTTATCGGTGAAATTTGCACCTGTAAGCGTGCATTTATCTTCACAGTCCTCCTACTTTTCAATCCAATGTGATAAAATCTGTGATGACAAAGACGCTCAAAAGTTTTCTCACAGAAATCAGCTCTGGGGGACATGTAGCTAAATCAAAGGTGACAAAAAAATTGGGTGATTCTGCTCTGAGATCGAAGAGGATTAGTGTGGTATGTAATTCATATCAAATATGTATGCCATCTGCTATGAGTTATTAAACCCTTTAATACTAGGATGCTGTATTAGGGTCTAGCAAGGCGAAAGGGGATACAAGCTAAGAATAAAAGCAAAGTTTTTAAATTCATATAACAATCAATGCCTTGGGTGTAAAAGGGAAAAATTATTGTGGGCCGTGTTGGCAGTTGACACACCTCAATATTAAAACAACAACAAAAAAAACATCTTTAATGGTGAAGAGGGAGTTGCAACTAAATGATTAGACCTAACCCTTAGGGCAGTTATTATCACATTATTCCTTCACCTGCATTAAACGTACTTTACAGATTCTTTTTATGCATACATGTCTGGCTATTCCATGTTTACGTGGCAAAATAACTGCACAAAGCAATACAGCTTGTGCGAATAAAAAATAAACCCAGTGGAGCTCTCAAAAGCGCAGACACAGCATCTGTCTGCGCACTGCCAGCTTAAAAAGTCTCAATAAATTTAGATGAGTCATGCAGGCTTGTGAAATGCAATTCTATCAGGAGGCATTTTCCTTCCATCCCTGAGCTGATTGGTGCAATATTTCTATATACAGCCCTGTACCGTTAAATGCAAAGTCATAGCATATGATATTTGAGATGAACAACATACACATCTAAAGAACATCCAGTGAGACACAAGCAGCAAATTCATGACGCATCTAAATTATATATTGCAGTTTATGCCCTAAATTTCCTTGCTAGCTTGTCAATAATCACACTATTCTCTGCTGCTAGACCAGAATGTCAGCTCTGTATACTGTTCCTCTAAATCCCAGTGAGTCTCCAAACAGTTGCAAGAAGTGTGACGAGAGGGCAAGCACTGCAATTTTCACTATAATCACAGCAGCCCTGAGTAATGACTGTGTGCATCGACTTGGGCCTTAATTGGCTTGACAAATATCAAGACCAATGTCCAGCAAGTGGCCCTGGGGTCTTTCAGCTGGTTGGCTTTGCTTCTCCATTGACTCTCATTGACACTCTAGGAGTAAAGGGAACAAGCCGGGGCATGTATCTCTTTTGGTGTTTATTTATACTTTGAACTGAAGCTTAATTCAGTTTGGTCAGTTCAAATCTTTGCAGGAAGAAAGATGAAGCCGCTCTAATGTTAAAATATGAATTTAATCCACTGTCTTCTAGAGGAATCTGCACTTTATTAATATTACTAATTTTCCACTGAATGTATTGGGTAAAGTAAACCTTGCTATAGTAAGCTTGTGAGCTAAAGCGCCTTAGACAAAATCCACATTAAGAAGCATTTGAGTTAATTCTTACCTGCGGGCAAACTGGAAGTTGGCAGAGGTGCTGGCAGACACATTTCTGGGGCTTTCTGAAGGGCTGCTGCCAGCTGAAGAAAACATAACTGTTACAAACTTGAAAGCTGAACAGATACTGAAATTTGACTACAACAACATAATTCAACATATAATGTTGAATTGTTTCACCCTTTCTTTTACATAAGTTTGGAGTATGCTCAGTGATCTAATGATGATTTTCGCAGTTTATTTCATTTCTTAGTTCACCCTGAAACTATTCAAACCACAGAAGTTAACTAGGCATCTACCCTACCCGATCAAAGAATCTGTTTTAGCAGACCACAGAGAGTCCTGTTGTTGATCACACCACACAAAGGTCACTAAAGAGTTTTCATGTCATTGCCAGAGGGCAACTCTCTTTCATAACAAAAATAACTTATGAGCCTCCATGTAGCCTTTCAATTCTGGATAAAGAAATATGTCTAACTGCCACACAATATGGCAACTAAAAACAACACACAAATACCTGTGGCAAGTGGGAGAGGTGAAAGCGGTCGTGAGAGCGTTGGTGATGGGGTCCCGACAGCCAAGCTCCTTCTCTTGTTGTTACGTGAACTGTGAGACGGGGGAAAAGATTTGGTTATATGGTGCAATTAGGAGCATGATCACACATCAGTACATGCTGTTATCAGTGCAGAAAACAGTCAACCAATGAACACTGATAACTGTAAGGAATCTGGAAATGGTGTTTTTTATACATGCATTATTTTTGACTAATGTGTCAGCAGTAACTAAACGTAAGTTCATCAGACATACTTAAAATAAATACATGCAGTAAATGGGAAGTATCGACTACATAGTTTGGTGTTATACTAAAGTTTCTATGATGAGCCTGTGATGCCTGGTGTGCCTGGAAGTATTTCTGTGTGAGAAACATCACTGACATTATTGTGCTGGCCATAACACGGTGTCCATACCATTATAGATCTACCACCATGGATGAACCCAGTCTCTTGACACAAACAAAACAAACTGATGTACAGTTAGAAAATCAATGACCAGATAATTGCTCAGAGTCGGAGGTACAGCTGTTAATGTGACAGGATATGTTTTTTTTTTTTTTTTTTAAATAATATCAGTTCCGTCTTAAAATACCAAGATTTTAAAGCTTATATACAGTTATTATTGTGACTGTGTCAAAGAGGTGTTTCAGTTCTGCTGCTGTTCGTGGAATTCCTAAAACTGTTACTGGTGACAGGCAGCCCTTTTAAAAGGTGGCAGATTGCACATGAATATAACTGTGATACAGTAACTTTAAAGTTCACGTGTAATTTTGTCCACTTCCTGTTCTCATGCTGTACTTGCATGATTTTATACACCTGGTGCTCACTCTACATGCCCTAACGTCTTCAAACAAAACAGAACTGGGGCTGTTTTAGTGTTCCCCTGCAAAGCAGTGTATAATCCCATCATGCTCTCCGTTTCATCCCTCTGATGTCGATATCATCTCTCTTTCTCTCTGGCAGTGACCTAAAATAACTGAGCGGCTGAGATGACAACAGAGCCTGACGTTTCTGGGTCGGTGCTGAGGCAAATTCACGCAGTATATGGCCCTCCCAACCCGAAAAGGCCCAGAGTGGCAGAGATGGCACAGCAGCAAAGAGAAGAGAGAGCCCATAAGTGCTTGATTTAGGTATCTAGACATCTCCAACAAACCTCCATAGAAAGACACTCTATGAGCAAACAATTAAATATTTTTAATCACTAAATAAATAAACCCTCTTCTTACAATGGAGCCTGGATACAAAAAAATAAATATGGACGTCACTGTATCACACCATGACCACGTGAGAGTTTTATCATCTGTTAGCAATGATACTGCTGCTCACACTTAGGACTAACAATAGTGGTCTGTAGGGACCTCACAGGGCAACCATGTAGCAGGGTGAATATAGGCCACTGAAACACAGGCCTGCACATTTGACATGTGCAGATGGTGAAGGGCTGCATTTATTCACTATTCAGTCAGGCTATGCTGAATGGCTTACATGACTGATGCATGTTTCCAATCTACATGAAAGTAATTGGACAGGTTATCTTTGAAAACTTCATTCATTAAGAATAGGCGTTCCAGTTTATGGCACTGATAACAGATGCATACTGTACCAGGACTGGAGCAAAACATTTTACTATGGAAATACTGAGGCTGTGATAAAGGAGATAACACTGTGCAGAAATTGTGAAAAGATCAGTATGAAGCCACTAAGAAGTCACTCATACGAAAGGCTAGTTTTCCTGTCACACTTTATATGGTTCTGATTGACCACATTTATCTCACAGATAAACACCACAACATTACAGTCCCACTAATCACAGCACTGCATCGATCAGCACCGAGACTTTGTGTAGCTTTGTCGTTTTATGCGACAGCTGGCAGCAGACAATGCAGTCTGTCTGCGCGTACACACACACACACACACACACACACACACACACACACACAGTCTACAGTGGCCACGTTTTTTCCTTCGGAAACAAAAACTAGGGCGGATGTAAGCGGCACATTTTGCAATGCACTATAGGCAATCACAGTGACACGATCAGTGTGACCGCCGATAATGTTAGCAAACACTATGGGGGCTTGTGTTTACGAGCTGGGAATCAATAAAACTTAACACAAACGTTCAACAAATTGCTGTTTATGCACGACACAGCTCAGCGAGGAGCTGATGACAACTACAGGCAGAGCAGACGTTTTCGTGTCGCGGCGGTTCAGTGGAGACTGTATCACGGTGGTCTGCATACCGAAGCTTATGAAAACGGGCTGTGTTTTTGTTACCTTTTCGACCTCTTCATCATGGCCCCTGTCACAAAACTAGTTTTGTAGCTCGGCAACACGGTCCAGTAGTAGTTTTGGTCAGACATGATGGTGGTGGTGGCCGACAAAAGTCAATCCAGGAATGAGATTTATCCGCTACTTAAAGTGGGAGCATTGCGTTAAAGTCTCTCCGGTGGAGCTGTTGGTGGTAACGTTAGCTAACGTTAGGCCAGTAACGTTACGCGGCGTCCAACGGCAGAAAGTCCATTCAGCTTCGGTACAAAGTGACCCCAGACCCACAGCTCGGCAGCTCGGCAGTACTGAGCGACTGCTACGGCCATGTCCGCTCTGCTCCTTCGTCCTGTTACCAGCAAAATCTCTGCAGCAGTCCGTCTTCAGCGGGATGCGACATTATCGAGCGATATCTTCGACGAAACGTAAAGAGTGGGCAAAACTTTCCAGCAGCAGCAGCAACGCGCAGGCGCATCAGAGCGCGCCGGAGGGAGGCGGGACTAATGATGCCTTCATGCACCGTCGGAAATTTTGCTGTAACGTTCACAACACACGTGAATCACCCAGGGGGGAAATGATGGAGAAATCGTGTGTTTACAGAGATAACCAAATTTCGAGAACTACATGCCTACACCTTGCCAGTAAGATGTGCATAGCATGACTTATCGAGGACGCAACCGTCAAGCTGATAGTTTTTTTAGTGGTAATGGCTGTTGTATTTTTGTCAGGTAATATTGAGATCCTCTTATCTTTTTCATGTATGAAACTAACTGTAGGCTAATCTCCAAAGTTCAAATTGTGTTCTCACATTTAAAAACTCAGACATGCTGTATAATAAATGATATGTGATATCGAGATCTTATTTAACCTATATCTATTTTACTACTGATATTTATTTTGTTTTTCCATATGCATTTGTAGCTAATGAGACTTTATGACAAAGCTCATTGAGAACCACTGTACCACAGTCAAATTCCTAAATATGATTCAGATTCAGATTTTTTATTATTTCCAAAATCAGAACTGCAAAGTTGGATTACCAGTCAAAAAGGACAACTGCCCTGAGGCACCAGGCCGTCATGGGAACCAAGACCTCAGATTTGTTTGTTTGTGATTTGATTACTTGGAAATTTACTTAGCTAAATTGTTTAGGTTTTGTTTAGGAAAATATTAGCAAAGCATAGGTTCATAAGATTTTTCTCATAAGACTAAACATTTCTACTGAAATATTTAAGAGATTTGTCCATAGAGATCCTTCAATCTTAATCAACAATAGGCTATCAAAAAGTATTCAGTTTTCTTACCACCAGACATATTGTGGGCCACCACAAACAGCCACAGGTCTTAGTTCATAAACATTGCTGGTCCTATTACATCTTAAACATTTCCTTGTTTGTCTCAACCACCTTCCTGGAAGGAGAAAATACTGTAGAGAGCAACAGAAATATTTTTAACGATTTCACCTCTCCAATAGTGTTTCTCGTCATTCTGATATTCCCACTGACTCAGACTAAAACCAGACTTATCTCTTCTCCTAAGATAGGGGAAAGTCCCTGAGCAGGTTAGCGTGAGTAAAGAGGTGGATATTGTTCTGACTGGAGTGCCTCCTGTTTGAGCAGCAAAATCACTAGCAAGTTCCTTCATGTGTGTCACACCTCACTGTACCTGTTACTACTGTGTAAAAATCCTATTAATCATCATCCAACTACCTCTGAATTCTGGGCAGGAAAAAGATGGAAGAAAAAAAAAATCACCATTCGGTTAGCTGTAAGAGCCTGTTGGATTTGCTTGGTCAGTTCACAAATTTAAATACATAAACACAATGACGACAGATTTGTAACTCTACTGTAAAAAAATAGGCACCTTCTCTTCTGATCTCTGCTCTCCCTATCTGAAAATCAATGTAAAACCTGTCTGTGTAGTGAGACTGCTCTCCCCATAAGCACTTTCAGAGTTTCATGCCCCTCAGGAGCAGTCTAGGTAAATGTATGCGGGTGTGAAATATGAATGACAAGAAACAGATACCTGGCTGGTCTGGTTTCAGGAGAAGGCAGAGGAGACAAAGACAGAATCAGTCAGTTAATAATACTTACACATTTCCCCTGCGAGGAAGGCTCAATTCTTTCTGGAATAGGAGAGAAAAGAAAGATGCAGATATCAACTATTGCTTTATATATAGTGTTTGGCTAGAGGGGCTCTCCACAAATCAATATCTTTCCATAATCAGGGGACAGTTATTACTCGCATAATTCTGTTGTCGTGAAAACACAGAGTCTTCTGAATAAACAGGGAGGAATGAGAACATTTACTGCAGTCACTTTACATTTATAAAATATATATTTAAATAAAAAAAGCAAAGGTTGCAGCTGTTTTCCAGATGAGTGTTCTTGTGGAAAATTCTTACCCTTCTCTATCACTCCACTCCATCACCCCAATTCAATGCAGTATAAATATAATTTATGGCCTAGTTTTTTACATGAAGAGTGGGTATTCTAGTTATTTAATGGCCCGTGGCTAGTGCTGCATTTGAGCTCAGGCAACTGCATTTTTGGCAATCCGGATTTGAAGGACAGAGAATGGTGGCACTGTGTTTCTCGTTTATACAGCCCATCTCAGACCTTGGTTATGTGGAGCAGTAGGCTTCTTAATGAAAAAAAAACATCAGGCTGTGCCCTTTCCACTGGTGCAATTACAGTGAGGGAAACATGCATAAAAACAACCCTGATTAATTTCAGCACAATGTTATTTATTAGTACAGGGCTGCTCTTAAATCTAAATTGCTGATGAATGTAACAGGAGGGGAACACCCAGTGTGGACATGAGAGGCTTTCATCACAAACCCAACATCACCTCCTCCAGACGGACATAGGGTAGAAACAATGCAGCTCTTACTACTTCAATTATGCAGAAAATATACACATGAATGAACTGGAGGAGGAGGGGGGGGAAACACTTTATTATTCCCATTCTTGACAAGCCTAAGAGATGAACATGGAGCCCTGGAGAAGATTAAAGGGTTGATACTGCCAGTCCTGCAGGACCCTTGGGTTTTGTGCTCCTATCACCGAGGCAACCACATTCACCGGCGCACCAATGAGGAGCTCCAAAACAAACACCGGATCCTGAGATCAGATCTACTTTACACACCTTACATTCATAAATTGCATTACGTGCACTAATTCGCACTAATTGCTGTAATTGCTGTGACTCGTAGTGCCGCCTGTTGTGATGAATGGACCCCAGTCATGATGAAACAAATGATCAATACCAATCACAACACTTCCAGACGATAAAGCGGATTTATTAGGAGGAATGATAAACAGACTACATGCTAAATGCATTAAAAATATGAGCTATGGGCTGCTCAGCTGCTACACCCAGAGAAATGCCAGGAGAAATCCCATCTTCATCCCTATTTCCCCGAAACAACCACATCGGAGCGCGGATATGACCGTCTCCAGTTACCTGTAGTCCGCGGCGTCTCAGGATATTCGGCTCATCCATCACTGAAGACAATGAGAAGAAAACACCCCAAGGTGGGTCCGTCAGTCAGCCCATACTGCGCTCCGTCCTCTCCCCGGGAGCACTGAGACAGCCCTCCTCGCTGTTGCTGCTGCTGCACCACCACCTCCTCCTCCTCCTCCTCCTCCTCCTCCTCCCCGGGGCGAGCTGTGCGACCGGCCCCGTTAAGGTGACGGTGATCAGAAGAGAAGGGAAGAGGTGGGTGAGGAGGGTAGTTAACATAGACCTGGAGAAGACGAGTTACCCCACCTTCTAGCTGATATTCTGTTATCAGCTGTCAAATGCAAAAACACTGATTTTACTGTGTGTCATGGGCATTTTGCAGGCCAAGCACCATCAGATAAACAAACACAGGATAGATACTTCCTCATCACTTTACATCCTGAATAGATAACCAAGGCCCAGGATGTTCTGAAACATATGTGATCCTCATGACAGTGGACTATTTAGCAGTAACCTGAAACTCTAAAGGCACAAACCACAGATAAACCCCTAGAACAATCTGTTTGTGTTCATATTTGGATGTACCTTGGTCAGATGCAGTTAATTGAAAATCCTAGTGTCTGTGTGGTGGAGTAAACCCTCAGTAGAGAAACGATGAAGAACAATTGTGCTTTGAAATCGAGCTAGACAGCAGTGATGGATCTGTGCCCGTCTTCCACTGGTACCATGATGTTTTTCCATAAACAACAATGGTCAGTCCTTTGTCCTGTGATGTCACATGTTTATTTATGTAAACTAGAGGGATGTGAATCCTTCCTTGTTCTTTTGTAAAGTTCACTATTTGTAACAGCTTCAAGTGAAAAGTCAGTGTTACAATCTACAGAGCATTTAAACGCACTCAGTGTTTTTTTTTTTTAATTCATCTTGATTGAAATTTTAGGGTTTTTTTATTAATACTCATTAAAAAATAAAGTGTGTTGTCAAAATGAAAGTGTGCATAACACCACACAATCTGCTACTGAAGAGACATTCAGTCAATGTGTTAATACGTTCTGTGGGTTTTCTATGTCTAAAAACAGTGTATGCAAATCTACAATCAGTTCACTGTTGTGCGTCACTGTTAGAGTGTTCTCTTGCCCTTTTCAACAAATTTATATGGCACACTAACTTAATAATAATCTGCTTCTTAGAACACAGTGATTTTATAAATGCAAGTATAACAAGCAAAAAGGTTGTAGTGCTTCTTTGGGAGCTGCCTCTGCATTTGTGTGTAATTTTCTTGCTTCAGTTGAACATCATCACAAAATGAGATAAAAGTATTTAAATTAAACCTCCATGTGTACAAAAACCGAGAGTTTATTCTTCACCAGACTGATAAGTTCAGTGTGTGTCTTTTTGTCTCCATGTGATTTAACATAGGTCATGTTCAAATGCTCCGCACTCATTTGTGGAACCAGTCAGGCATGAAAGTCAGTGCTTCCTTCTTGTATTGCCCTATTTTCATACACATATGTGTTTCCTTTAGCTCTGTTTCTGATCTTAATCTCACCTTCCTGATTTATTCATTGAGCTACAGGCTAAAAGGTAAAAAAAAGAGCCTATTCACACTGAAGTACTGGAAATAAAGAATAACATTTTAAAATGATCATATAATAAAAATGACAACACAAATTAAACACAGTGTGATGAAAAATATGTGAATGTTTCTAGTGTCATTGTTTCTTAGTTTAAGGTTTAAATTACAAATCTGGACATTTACAGCTTGAATGAACCAACCAAACCACCAGATGATGATACTTTTGGTCTTTAGTTGAGCTTCTGTAAAACAGAGGATTTCTTGTTACATGCCATATGGAGACATCTTCATAGAAAGCTGTAGTTATTTAAACTCTGTACTGTAGCGTTACAGCCAACAGAGGGCACCAGGGAGCTGTATGCCCGTTAACCATGTACATGACTGGTTATCTCTTTTGTCAAGTGCATCCTGGGAAAGGTCCCCTCCCCCCACTCTCAATACAGTATGATTAAATGTACTCCAGTGGAAAGATATGTAATGGGTAAATGAATGAAATAAAGAATGAATGAAGGCTTGTGGAATGAAATTAAAACATTAATATGGTTTGTACAACATTTGCATATTTACGATTGGATTTTTCATCTGCAGAAACATACAAAAGAATCATCCATCAAGCAGGTGCCTGATCAGTCTCAGTGAAATTTATTCACCAGCATGACAACAAACCCAAATATACAACCAAAGTCGTAAGAAATTATCTTCAGTCCCTGGACAAACAAGGAGTCCTGCAACAGATGGTCAGGCCCCCACAGAGCTCCGATCTCAACGTCACCCGGTCAGTCCAGGATTACATGAACAGAGAAGCAGTGAGACAGCCAAAATCCAAAGAAGAACAGTGGTAAGATCTACAAGCTGTAACAACCTGCCTGCCAGTACCTGAAACTACTGCATGCAGTTGTACCAACTATAGATTTGGTTTAGTGTATTTCCTGTGCTTTGGATGAAGATGCTTGATAATAAAAATTATATATGGCATCAAATCTGATTAAGTTTATAACAACCATATAACAACATTCTTGAGATACTTCTATTCAAGTCCAGTGGTTTTCTGATTTTTTGTTTTTCGCTCATGTCCTAAAAGAAAAAAACAGATGAGACTGAGAGTCTTACACGATGGTTTAAACAACCATGCCCATATGTGTGAGTCATTTTATACCTTTGACACGCTTTTAATTTGAAAGGTGAGCTCACCTCGCAAAGCACATGATTGTTTCATCACCCCAGTGACTCACTGCTCAGAAATTCAAACATCCCTGACACTTGGACAAGAACTTTTTCACACCCGAATATATTTCCCTGGCTTTTGATTTAGCACAACAGTTTAGTGTGGATTATGTACTAACATATTGTCATATGTTAGTATATAATCATAAATAGTTGTAAAATGCTGGTTACCAGCTAGTTTGGTCTGGAACCCATGGGGAACCCTCCTTTATCACAGGTCAAAAGTGAAGGATTTATTTTGATAGCTATTAAAACTCTAAAGTAAAAGCACCCAATATGTAAATGTCCAAGATTTGAGAAATGTTAGAAAAAAAATAACCATATTTTGCATAAATCCATGTCTTTTTGTTAAACATCTCTTGACTTCTTTAATTCATGAGTTCTGAATTATGGTAGTTAACTCAACATAGAAATAAGGGAAGTCGTGAGAGGCACAACATGATCCAACTTCATGAAAGGGACCATGTTCAGTTTTTATTTAAACTGTTTTACAGAGGTTTAGCTGTGCGATCATTTTTAGTAAATGCAGATATAGATTCTTCATGTTTCAGTGTATTCTTTTAGCATCATCTCTGCGTGAGGAAATAACCACATCATTTCCTTCTAATTTCTTTCATATCAGCATTAAGATGCGTGAGGAACTGCTCCAGGTTTGAAATGTGTTGCAATCCACAGCCACTGCTTATCCAGGCCAGCTTTGTTTTATGTGTGCTATTTAGTCCATATATTTATTTAGATATAGGGAATATGTTTTGAGTCTATGCTTTTTGCATCTTGAGAATATTCTGTCTGGCCTGCTGACCTGTATCCTTCTTGGATGCAACATTTAATGTAAGTTATTGATTTTTAAAATTCATTTTATTATTTTGTAGTGCTCATTTTATTGCTATATTATGTTGTTAGACAATAAAATAGATACAAGCATCTCTTGTATCTGTTATTAACCTCATATGATGTAACAGTTTTAGGATCTGGTTGCGGGAAGTCAGAAAGTTTTGCATCCATAAATTCACTTTTATGGGTAGTTACCGTGTTTGCGTATGGAACTCACTATGAGTCAGCAATTGTTTCAGTCGAGAATGCCCTCAAGGCCAAAATAAAAAAAAGAAAAAAAGGTCACCGACAAAAACAGCAACATAATAGGGTAGGGAAACTACTCTGTAATCATCCAGTGCACTGACCCTATTTACTGATTTAACTGAGGATTTTATGTAATATGCTGCTCAATAAGCAACAGAGCAGGGCACTACTGTAGCTTGTGGTTTGCTCTTTAGTCTGTCCCAACAATTACTACCTACAGAGAAGGAATGCTGCTCTTTTATCCAGCACAGGGGACAGTACAGGTTGAGATCTGATATGTTTTAAGTCTATTTTAGTCATCATAAAATAAAGCAACTTCACAGAGCGCTTCTTTTTATTTTTGACAACCTGCTTGCATCAATTGAATGATGACGTAATGACTGTAAGATATTTGTCACGGAAGTCTTTGGTAGGAAGGTGTTCAGTAGAAATTGGAGATGGGGCTGCCCAGGTTTTAACGTCTTGCAGGCAAATGAAAGATTCTTTGGTCTGTAGTTGATTCTGTTTTGTGAATATACGGGGCAGGGCTGCAGAGGAACAGAGTCACAGCCTTATAGAGATCAACCATCACACTGTCATTAATAACCCTGGAGGAGCTAATATAATTGCACATTGTCCCGCTTCTTAGAACTGCTCACTGTAGGGCATATGGTCGTTTATTTGATTAAGTGACGTGTAACTTGTCAGTCATGTGACAGCGTGCTGAGATGCTCACCATGTACATGTAGAAATCCTTGTATTTCTCTCCCATCTCTGCTCGACTTCCCACCGTGCACTAATTAAATTGAAAACACAATAAATGTATAAAATTAGCGCCACTAATGTGTAATTTCACAGTTCACCTGTTGCTAATACATAAACACACTGCTGCAAAATGTTGCCACATTATGACATGGGCCTTGCTGAGCTCATCACAGGTTCACCTGACCAGTCAGGGGTGTGGCAACACAGAAGCTGTATAAATAAAAGCATGTCAAGAATTTCATTTATAATATGGACAAACCCCATCCACTGAGCTGCAGCACTTTCAAGCTAAACCTACCTGGCAGGCTCACCATGCTGAGATCATACACAATCCATCGACTCTTCTCCTGTGTGCTGTTGCTCATCTCCCTCTCCAGTTCAGGGGACAGTCGGCCTCACATGGCCCCTCGAGGCGCACCTGATGTAGACAGGGTGGACAGACAGAGAGATGTGTTCCTGGAGGCGGTGAAGACGGGGATCCTCAGCTCGTTGGGTATGGACAGGGAGCCCAGGCCAACCCAAAAGGCCTCTGAGCAGGAGATGAGGAAGATGTATGAGCTCTACAGCGAAACACTGAGTGTGATGAGTGGAAACTCCAGCCAGTCAATAAGGGAAACCGCACAATCCACCATGACTACTGTTCTCTTTCCAGCTACAGGTGAGATATCTGTCAGACAGTGAGGCACCATAAAGACACTTAAGGGACTGATGTGAAAAGCTTCAAAGGTTTGAGTGGGAGTAGGAATGTTTCATGAGTTCAAGAAATCTTGCAGCGTGAGTTTACCTTTGCAGATACAAAAGCTATTGTACTGGTGTGGTTATGAACACACTATAAATAACCTGTCTATATACACTGTAAAAACATCTACTTATATTCTTTGCCATAAAAACGGTTACATCAGCAAATGGAAAAACATTTCAAACTGCACCAACAAACCAAGGTCATTTATTACTTGAACAAGTTAACGTATCCTGATAACCTGTGGACACTCTGTTATCGTGTCATTAACTTTAGTTATGGGATACAGCAAACAAACTCTTCCTGTCTCCAGATGTTCAGTGGACGTTTCATTAACTCATCAAACACTCTAAGATCATTTATATATACTCCCAATTTCAAATCCTTTTCTCACTTATACAAAAAAGTGCATCATGTTAGTCAGTTTTTGTTAATACATGTGTGAGAATGAAAACAGTGGAAACCATGATGTTGATAGGCCTCCACTTCAGGCACTTCCTGATCTCCTCTTTATAATGTACTTGGAGGTTATATTGAGGATCTGGGCTTATATTATATGTCAGTACAGCAACACTGTTATAATAGAAAACACGTCTGATAACTACTAATAAAATTAAAAAAGCCAAAGGAATATGAGGTCATTTGTAAACCAAACATTATCAAAAGGATACAGCTCACAGATGTAAGCTACAGCAACTTGAGGTAAATTAACAGAATAATTGTAATAATGTAAAGTAAAATAAATGTTAGTCATAGCTTGTCTTTGTAATGTCAACAGAAGTAAAAATAAAAGTTGGATGACTCACAACCTAAAATTAAAAAATTAGTTTCAGTTCAGTTTAGTTATCGAGCTCAAAAATTTTGTGGTAAGTTTGTGGTCTTGAAATTCTGAGGTTGATTGGTTCTGAGTGTTCTCAGCTTTTTCTTTTTTACAGTGTAGTTTATGGTCCAGGTGAAGCTCTCTGACTTCCTAGACTTTATCTGCAGACATTAAACACATCAGAATACTTGGAAAAACAACCTGTAGCGATCAAACCGTCCTGTAAACAAAGAACATACATTCCTACAAGCTTTTAGACACCAGAAGCATGGCAGACACACCCTCTACACAATGTTACACTTTAGAAATGTTTTTATTAATATCACAGATAATAAGAAAACCAAGAACAAGAGAGCATTGGAATTCAAAATAAAAGTATATGATTTGATGAACATATGTACATGTTTAAATATAGTTTGTGAGTTTATCACAGGATACTGTGCTAAAGAAAAGTTGCTTTGTGTGTGTGTGTTTTTTTTTAGTGGAGCTGCTTCCACAGGGAGAACACCTGCAGTCTGCTCGGCCTATGCAGTGGTACAGAGCTGTTTTCCTCAAAAACACAAATATCAACACTGAGCTGACACTAGCACGGGCAGAACTGAAGGTTTCCAGACAGATATTAAAAAAAACAACGTTATTTCAGCCTGAGATAAGACAAGACATAAAAGTTAAAGTCAGCGGGATGAAACCAATGAACTCTGCTGCATGGACACACACAGACGCTCTAGTCCATGCCAATGACTCAAGGACTCAAGATGTGATGTTTGACATTAGCCCTGAGGTGGAGAAGTGGATGAGAACTGATGGACAGTCACTGGTTGTGGATGTAGGGATGGTCGTAGCTGATGGAGATGACCTCAGGGATAATCCAACCATTTCTCTGGAATTAGGCCTCACTCAGCACAAACCTGCACAGAGGACACGACGCTCCAATAAGGAAGATGACTGCGATGAACGAGGATGGTGCTGCCAAAAATCTGTCACTGTGTCCTTCAAAGACATCGGCTGGACAGACTGGGTGGTGGCCCCGGCTGAATACACAATGCATTTCTGTGACGGCACCTGTCCCCACAACTACAAACCGGCCAGCATGCACACACAGGTAAAGTCTCGGATGCACCAGATCACCAAAGGAGCGACACCCCGCCCCTGCTGCGTGCCGGCAGCTTATGAACCAATGGTCCTCATGCACTATGACAGTAAGGGCAAGTTGAAGCTGACACCTTTCGACGACTTGATTGTCAGTAAATGTCACTGTGCCTGAGGAAAAATGCACGGATCTTTTCTTTGCTGTAAACCCTAATCTTAGGGTTAGCATTTGAAAAGATATGTTACAACTACACTGTGTTCTTAAGTGAACGTTTTATCACCTTTTTTCATTGGCAAAATTAATTTAAATTCCAGTCGTCCACTTTATTTGAGGATAAAAAAAACATGTTACTACTGGACAGAGCCACTGCTTTGTACAGTACATCTGTGTTCAATCATATCTTTGCCTTTAAACAATATTTATTTTAAGTTCTATTTATGGTCCTAATTGTGTAATTCTGTTGTTGTTGTGTGATGTTACATCATGTTTTAGTAGTATTGACTATTTAATTTTACTATCTCTATTTAAAGTACTTTGTTTTATGAAACTTATGTATTAGATATCTTGTTTGCTGTCTTGTACATTTCAATAAATACATGAACGAGCATATAAACGTTCCAGTTTATTTATATCAAACCTGCACCTTAATAGAGCCACATGAATGTTTGATACTACAGATGCGAGCATGAATTTATTGTACATTTGTCACTTATTTACAGAAACTGTTTCTACCGCAGTGGATTGTGTAGGTCAGGGTGTTGTGGAGAAACATAAGGAAACAGTAATTTATGACCTTCAAGTCATCCTAATATAATTAGTTAAATCTGAAAAGAAAAGGCAAAATAAATAAATAAAATAGCTTCCTGTTCTCTAAACTTCAGACTGTGCAGATTACATATCAATGACGATACTGTAAATGCATTTTCAATGCAGATTATCGAAGCTTGTGTCTGCAGTATTTGCCTTTAAGTGTTCTTGAGATAAGTTATTAGAAAAAGAACAAATAATAATGTGAGATATTCTCCGATAAGTGTGATCACCAAAACCAGAGAAAATAATACACATTAGAAATGTATCTCATAAAAGAAACTGAAAAGATGATGCTCAAAGTTAAAACATTAAAAATAACCAGAACAACTTGATCAGTGCGATATGAAGTGAGCAAATTTAAGTGAACTAAACTTTGTAGAAAGCGTATTATTGCTCCATTCTAATAAAAAACGCATGTTGAAGTTGAAATGGATGTTAAAGGGCCAATGAATATTTCTAGTTTTTATCTCTGAATGAGTAAAGGTCAACATGTGTTGTTAAACAATTAATAAACTCAGTGTATTAAAGGGAGGGACATACTGAGTGACCCTGGACAACTGAATAAATAGGCAGCTGAATAAAAAGGTGATTAATCAGAGCTGCAGACACAAATGCTAACGGTGATTACACTTTTCTTGCGGTAAACGTAGACCTGTGCCCAGTAACTGCTCCTTCATTTCTTTGTTTTTGTTCTGTTACTCTTAGCTTCAAGGATGACATCCTCAGTTATTACACAACCACTGGCCAATGGAAATGTCTTCAATCTTAGATCCTGAAAGCTCATGAGTTTCAGTACCACCCAAAGTATACAAATGTAAAAGAATTAGGGGCAGTATTTGTCAAGCTCTTCTGTGTGCAGTCTAAGGTAGACAGCTTGAACTCATTAGCCTCCAGCACTTGGTTTTCTCTTGGTTTTAAATCTTAGAAATGTAGCTAACCCGTACCTAACTATTGCTGAAATCAATTTCAAAATGACAGGAAACAAAAATAAAAACAAAGTCTAAACTTTCATGCTCAAGTCCACTCATTACCAGACAAATCTCAATTACTTTGCCATTTCCTATAAAGCATTGAGCTTTTTTTCAGTTTCTCCCTAGCAACTTTTAGTTGTTTACAAGTGCTACATAAATAAAGGTTGATTTGATTTGATGTGATTTGGTGTAACTAATCTGTTAAACAAGCTGCAAGTTTGGATTTCACCTGAGGAACATTGGTCAGAAAGAGTTTTAAGTCCTTTCTCACTGACTCCTCTGAAACACAGACAGACCACAAAATACATATGCTGGGGCATAAAATAATTTTCAATACAATTCATTCAATGAAATCATTGCACACTATCAGTGATGCAGGAGCTATAAACACTGGGCTCTTGTCACTAAATAATAATAATTGTAATCAAAATGTGTTAATAGTTAGTTCATTGATCACATAAAAAAGAGATATAAATGTAAGATTGTAGATCTATTTCTATTGCATAAAAACATTCCCAACATACTATTCCCAAACATGCCTATACTGTAAATACACACATCCACATGTGCAAAAAACATGCAGCATATTTTCATATTCACATACCTCTTTATGATACTGCAGTGTATTAAAAAAGTCATTTGCATTTGTCGATTTCTTTTAGCATAATTTGTGATTTTGTGAAGACTATTAGTTTTGTACCCTGCTGAAATATCTGTATAGCCAGTGCAGGACCAAATGCAGACATGCTCATACAGAAAAAAGAAAACATTGTATGTGCTTGACCCTAGCCCACATCAAGAAGCATGTAAAATACAAATTCCATTGGACAGGCCACAAAATCCATTAGTTTGCACAGTTGGACACTGTACAAACTAGGTCCAAAAACGGAACCAAAGATGTGAAAAACCTGAGGAATATATTTGCAGCAAAAAAAAAAAAAAAAAGCTGAATACTTCTGCTTTGTAACATTTGTACCGTGAGTCAGTGAGCACAGCTCATAGAATGCAGTTGACCAGAAGAAGATATTAACACATGAATGCAGATGTGTCATATCATGACGTTGGCACAATGTACACGTCGTCTTCTTGGGTGTCAGTGTGGATGGTGAGTTGACACTCTGGATCGTTGCTGTATATCGCATCATCTGAAAAATCACACTGCAGGTACAAATCCTCTTCAGAATAACCAGACGACCTGAGGAGGAGCAGCGCATGTAGCAGATGATGTGGCTATCAAAAAGCACTTTTCTGATGTAAATCCACTGTGACTCGAAACAAATATTATGTAAACTGTGCAGATTTCCTTTCCGCAGATTCTATTCTTGTTCAGAGGGAAAACTCCAGCACTGAGTCATCAGGTGGCATATTTGATTAATAGGCTTTAAATAATATGGAACAACAGAAAAGACCTGCAGATGGCAACCAAATTGCGTGCATTACAACATTACTGTGAAAAGTGGGGAAATTCAGACTGTGGGCACAATGTTTCTTCATCTGTTTCCGTTCTCATCTTATCTTATCTCTATGCTTCCTCTGAGCTAATCTAAAACATTTTAATTTATTCTGACAGCTGGGACAACCTCAAAAACTAAAACTATGAAAACACTTGCAGCGTTGCTTACCCCATCTGGTTCGCTGCAGGTCTGTTGGAGGTTTGACTTTTCAGGTTTTCGTAGATGGGGGGCTGTGTTTCCATCTGTTCTCTGATCATACTGGTGTAATGACTGGACTCGGCTTGTGTTGCATCTGAACAGTCTTTCTTCTGGCTTCCTCTAGTTCCAAACTGCAGCATACTTCTGAATTTACTGTGGAATTTGTACACAATCACACCAACTCCGATCACAAGGAGCAGAAAGAAGAATGTCAGGCCCACAGCCAGACCTGATGAGCTACTGGGCGGACATCCATCTGTGTCATTTCCAGGAGGACAAATCAAGGTGTCATTACCAGACATGATCTGCAAATGTGAAAGTTCAAAAATGAAATTTAGTTAGTGCATGGCATCATTTAAACTACCATAGTTTAAATTGTAAATTGTCATTTATAACAATGTACGTTCTCTTCTTATTTATTTACAAATAATAAATTATTTATAATTTAATAAATTATTTGTAATTTACAGTAATCATGTTCAAAAATATCTCCACATAATAAAATATACCATTTACCTTATAATCATATTTGGCCATCCAGTCATCCATGATCTATACCTACTTATTCTTAATTAGGGGCACAGGGATCTGCTGGAGCCTATCTCAAGTCTGAACAGGTCACCAGATAATATTCATCCTTTTATAATTAAGTTACACAGTATCAAAAGAATGTGCATAAATATAAAGTCATTTTAAAAAATTATTTGAGAAATGATTGGACTTCACAATTAATTTTAGGAAATGCTGTAAAAAATAATCATCTAAAACAGTCAAAGAGGTTTAGGTCAGTAAAAACAGTCATCTTACCTCACAAGGCTTCAGCGTTGTGGGTCAGTCGTACATCAAGTCTTGCAGTTTCTCTCTAAGTCTCACTTCACACTTGAGGTTCCCTTTTATTGAAATGTTATGTTGTGACAGCTGAAACCAGATTTCCTGTAAAAGCTCTTTCTGAAAATAGACAACTGCTGACATAGACTGAGTTTCTATCATATTTCTACCATATTTTTTGGCTTGATAGACAAGTTTTCAACCACAGCACTGTAATAGTGAACATTGATTCTGGATGGTAGAAAGAAAGGCATTTTTTAACACATACATGCATGCATCCACACAAATAAGCTGCGGAAGTTAACATAGCATGTGAGATACTCATGATAGTGTTTATCCATCAACTTATATTTCTATTGCACATGAACACAACAGTTGCTCTAAGTTCACACATACAGTGCTGTGAAAAAGTTTTAGGTAGTAAAAATACACAAGGGATTCTTTTAATATTAAAAAATGTTTTTCATTTATCAGTTAACTTCATACAAAGTGCAGGAAAAGGAACAAAACCTTAAGCTAATCAGTATTTGCGTCACTTCCCTTTGCCCTTAAACCAGCAACAGTTCTCTTTTGGTAATTTGCAGCACCTTGGGGAAGCTGCTGTAGCTTCTATAGATTCAGGCTGATTCCCAGTGTCTTCAGTCTCCTCATGCGATCACAGACTGACTCCACACTGCTGAGATCAGGACTCTGTGCGGTCAGACCCCTGGTTCTTCTTGCCTCTGAAAATAGTTCATCATTAACTCTTGTGGGTTCTTTATGGGCTTGTTGTCCTATACAATGAACCTCAGATCAGTCAGACAGCTGATGGTGTTGTCTGATCAGAATCTAACATCTAAAGTGTCTACAAGGTCTGCACAGCACTGCAAAATACAAACATGAATAAAAACACACAACACACATCAGACCACATTAAAAAGAGCACAAAACAGGTAACGATGCTGCAGGTTGTTTATGCTCTACTGGGAACAGGAGAACAAACTAAATCATTTTCTTAATCTTTAATTTAATTTAATCTTTAATTTAAAAGTGTTAGAGTGAAATAGAATGGATGTTGCTGTAATCACTAGTGATCTGTTTCAACAAGACCTTTACCTCCCCCTGCTGTCAGTTTGGGTAGTGAATACACCAATACATCCATCCATCCATTATCTATACCTGCTTAGTCCTGAATCAGGGTCACAGGGATCTGCTGGAGCCTATCCCAGCTCTCTTTGGGTGAAAGGCAGGGGTCCACCCTGGACAGGTCACCAGTCCATCACAGGGCCACATAGAGACAAACAACCTCACACACTCACACTCACTCCTATGGACAATTTAGAGTCACCAATCAACCTGACATACATGTTTTTGGACTGTGGGAGGAAACCAGAGTACCTGGAGAAAACCCACACAAGCACAGGGAGAACATGCAAACTCCACACAGAAAGGCCCCTGATGGGTTTCAAACCAGGAACCTTCTTGCTGTGAGGCAACAGTGCTAACCACTCAGCCAATGTGCTGCTCCCACCAGTCCATTATGTTGTATTATACTGGACCCTTTGCACCTTGATTCCCCGTGTGTCTTAACATTGCTAGTTAACAAATCTCACATATGGAAAAATATCTGAAAGTGTTTATGCATCAATGTCTTGAAATATTATCTAACACCTCTTACTAGTATTAATAAACAGTAGCTTTAGAGACTCCTCTCTCATTACTTTATTATTTCATCAAATGTAATTGATAATTGACTTATGTTTAATGCTTAGTGTACTGAAGTCTTAACAATAAGATATAGGACAGAGAACAAAATCAAGAGAAATGTGTGTATTGGGGTTTTTCAACTAAGAAAACATAGGTAAAAAAGCAGCTTTCAGTAAAATACAAAAATCAATATTATGAGGCTCATACTGATCAGAGAACAGTCCACATCACAGGCATCAACAACGACCCTTCAACATCTGGCTTTTGGCATTCACATGAATACACCCGCTACACATCTGTATACTTCAAATAATACCAACAAAAGTGGCTGAAACCTGTGGTTTAGTGGTGCAAAAATGAAAAAAAAAAAACACACACACACACGCAGGTAGACTTTCAGACTTTCGGGTTTCACTAACAAAATGAAGTGAAACCTTCCCTTTCTGCTGCTCGCTTGCTTCACCCCCTGAGATGTTGCTTTTTGACTTGAGGTTAATGTTACTGCAGTGTGTTTACATAAGATAAACATTAATCATCTATGGAAAAGTACAGCTGGACACAGAAATCCTCCACAACATGTGGTTTTCCTCATTGTATCAGGCCACTACAAACAGACTCAACTCTAGGGTTTTCGCCCCTGGAGGCTTATCCAGCAATAACACAATAATCCTGCACACAGACCTTCCCTCCACCTGTCCTGGAGTCATTTCTTTTTCCATGTTACCATGGTGACTTTGCAACCAAATTATGCTTTCCTGAATGACAAGTGAAACAGCTCGACTGCGCCTTCAGTGCCTGTAAAAACAAAATCAGAAAGAGAGAAAACAAACAGCAACTGCAGGTGTTGCATTTTGGCCTCTGAGCAACACAAGTGCATGAAAGCTTTCATGTTTCTTCTGAATTTGAGGTTTGCATGTGAGCCGTTTCTGCTGAGCTTTACATAGACTACAGTCACCGATAAGCCTCTTATTGTCGTGCATGCAGGTGTTTTTGCAGCTGTGCTTGTGGTTTCATTGTTGCTGCTGCATTAATTGTGAATAAAATCCCCGACTGTCACTGAGAAGCAGGAATGGACATGCAGTGACCCTTTTCTGTTGTTTGATGCATCAGATAAATCACTGGGGTAAAAAAAAGGCACAACAAATATGTCATAGAAATATCACCTCTTTCTCTGTCAACTGAGCTCTAACCAGAGCGTGCAGCCCATTCACCTTCTGTCCATTCAGCTGCAAAGCAGAGGGAGACGTGTTGTGATAGTATTTATCCTTAGTCAGCAGGAGTGTACATACAACTCCAGAGGAAGCAGACACTGGACTAAAAGTTTATGCCTTGAATATTCAGGCCAAAACAGAAGAAGGTAAATTTTTTTCCACAAACACATCAATTTACAACCCCTCATGTAATAATAATAATTATTATTATTATAATAATTATAATAATAATAATTATTATTATTTGTTTATTTATTTATTTAATCTAAAAGGGAAACGCACCAAGTTGAGGTGTAAAAGTGAGATTTGTGGTTGTTCCGCAGTCCAGATGTGCGGTGCGCCTCCTGTACACCCCCACGCAGCGACGTGAGCAAGCAAAGCCTCAGCGAGGGCCTGCGTCAAGTCAGCCAGAGACACCCCACAATACACCGGAAACGAGTCGATTTCGGCTTCAAAATAAAAGCATATATTTGTCCAGGCGTTTGTAAATCGTGTGGTAAGAAAGGAAAATAAATAAATAAACAGTCATCTTACTAATCGATGGGCAGGTGATCAATTTCAATGACTGTTGTCAGATTAAATAGCAATTTTAAGAGTTTAATTTGGGACCTCAATAAGCATCCAGCTCTTTGTAGAGTTTCGTTGATCTTTTTCACAGCAGATAGTTTCATTAGCTCTAATTGTGAAGGCTGTATTACGTCCACGTAGGCCTTGTTCTGCGTGTTTGGTCACTGGGAAGGATTAGTGGGACCCGTGGACCAAAGTTATACAGCACACATGCCATTAGTTAAACACCTGTGCTTTTCTCTTGCCACAGGTCAAAATGTTTGTTATGAAAACATCTATATTTCACTGGGTTATTCAGATGGCCTCACAAAATCAGATATAAAGCAGGAATTAGAGATTTCCAGTAAAGGTCTGATCCAGCACAAAAACAGAGCTGGAGAAAACCAGAACACAGGGAAAAGGTCAGTGAATTACTCAATTAGTGTGTGCTCTGAATGCGTGTTTTTGCACTTTGGGCATATTTACCTAACAAATATGTGAGCAGTGTTTTTGTAATTTTTTTGGCCCCTAGTGGTGAAAAACGTAATGCAACTTTCCGTTTCACTTGATCTTTGGCGTCTTGTTCCACTTATTCCAACACCGTAGCCGGAAGTTTGCTGTCCTGACTCCAGGTGCCTTGACACTGACCATTGACGGAGCAGAAGAGCGAAACATGGCGACTTCGAACAATCCGCGGAAATTCAGCGAGAAAATCGCTTTACATAACCAGAAGCAGGCAGAGGAGACAGCGGCGTTTGAAGAAGTGATGAAAGACCTCAGCATTACGCGGGCAGCGAGGGTAACGACACCGCTCCTTTGTTTTTCCACCTCCTCTTCCCCGTGTGTTTTCAGCGAGCTGTCAGAAATGCGTCTGTAGCGCGGCGGCTGCACGCAGAATAGGTAAACAATAACAAACGACGCTTCCTGCCAGCTGCAGCCTTTTCCTCTCTGCGGTGACAACCCACGGGGCTGGCAGGAGGCGACACCGCTGTAGTGTATTAATGGGTGACTGGGACCCGCGTCCGAAAAAGTTATTGCAAATTTTGTCCCACGCGAGTGGAAAGCGAGGGGCGTGCATGCGTGTTTGACAGCGCACGTCCAGCTGCGGCTACGATTTGTCCTCGTGTCTTTAGACAACACGGTATCACCCACTAAGATAAAACTGTGCGTGTGTGTTTTTGAAGACGAAAGAACTGGTGTGTAAGTGAGAGGGAGGTGTGCCTGGCCGGGGCTCTGTCAACTTGTCTGACGGGTCCTCGGGCCTGTGAGCGCCGCGGTGTGATTGACACTTCCAGCGAAGATGAAGGCCAGCAGATTATGTGGAGTTTAAGCCACATACAGCACAGGCCTCCAGAATAAATCCTATGGAGGCAGGGCTTTAGTGCTGACTGCTGCTGCTCAGTGGATACATGACGGACAGACACTTTAACTAACACGGAGCTGCTGCAGTGATTGTCACATTATAGAGTAGAGGAGGAAAATATCAGCCTATATATCCCTGCTCCTCCTATGATATGGAGCCGGGACAGAATTATTTTCATTTCACTGAGCTAAGCTGTTATTATCCGTCTTAAACTGCGAATGGTGCCCAATCAGCAGGCGAAAAGATGAAAACAAAAAAAAAGTAGAGCAAAGGTGTAAATAATCACATTTTTGATGGCTGGATTCAGTTTGGCTGCTCCAGTTTCAAGAACCTGGTATTTTGCACGCTCGCTCATGGTCACATTGTCATGGCTTGCTGAGGCAGCTGAACAGAAGATCCAAGGAGTCCATCAAAGACCATCCCAAGCACTGTGGCATTAACGTAAAGAATCTGGAGATCTACACAGAAGTCAGGAAGTATTAGGGATCTTTTGTCTGAGCCAAAGTTAGACCTGTTGCAAGTAGGCCTCAAGTTTAAAGTTTCATCCTATTCACCCCCTCTCCTCCCCTGCAGCCTTTTTCTGCTTTTCTGTCTCTCTTCTCTCAGTGCTGTGGTTAAAAAGATTTGGATTGGCCTCTTCCCAATTTTGAGATGTTGCGGTATGTAATCCTCCTGCAAATGAGTAGTGATGTATAATATTAACAAATAAACACTGGGATCAGAGGCTTATCAAAACACACAGGTAATGTAGGCATAGCAGTTGTTGTCTGTCTGTGGATTTATTGTTTAAATAAATGTGGTGTGTCTCTCATTTATGTCTTCTATTTTTTACACAACAAACACTAAAGAAAACGTCATGGTGGTTTCAGTGTTTCAGTGTCCATAAAACACAGTCATAGAAACATGAGTACTTACAGTGAATTAAGGCTGGATTAGTATAAGGCTGGATTTGCTTAACTCTCCTGCAGAAAATGACATCAAGAAGTTCATTTTCTTGAATGCATCTTGTTGTAGACCTGTGCTGTGCTGTTTCTGAGAAATGTGTGTATTTATTTATGTCAAGCTCATAAATTAACCTTCTGTCTTACCTGGTGTTGTTCTGTTTCCAGCTACAGTTGCAGAAGACTCAGTATTTGCAGCTGGGACAGAACCGTGGTCAGTACTATGGAGGATCTTTGCCAAATGTCAATCAGATTGGAAACAGCACTGTCGAAGTGCCTTTTCAGGTGAGCGATTGTTAGTGTTTTGTTGATCTTTCATGTAACCTCCATTGTTTTACAGTAAATAATAATCAACGACTGCCTCTGTGTCTATGGCCAAGTTATAATCTACAATTGATCAAAATTCAGCCTGCAGCATCTCTATAAAGACATTAGCTTTTTGAAACACCATGAGGTCCCTCTTTGGGCTAAATACTTTGCTACACAGGAATTGTGTATGTAAGCAAAAAGAACACTTTGTTCAGAATAAATAGAGCTAGTCGGAGTAAAGATTTGTCTGCTGCGCTATGGGCTCAATGTTCTCTGTGTCTGCAGCTCTGCCCCAATATACCAGTAAATCTTCACTTGTACTACCTCTGGGCTGATGTTGTTGAGAGAGAGAACAACACATTAACCATGTGTTATACGTGGATTCCTATTTATGAGTTTAGGCATCAAAGCTGTAGAGTGTTACACCGAAAATAAACATTTTTCTACTTGGCATATTTTATGCGTTTATTTTCAGAATTTTTTATAAGCTTTGTAATGACAATGCTGTCGGTTGTGAGAAGCTGCTCAGTTTTCCTTTGTTTCACCCTGAATGCACAGAAAAACAATCCCTTGCTCTAGGCGCCCAAAGGTACTGGAGCTTTGCACCAAGATAGGAAGCTTCTAAACCTTTGCTCCCAGTAGAAATCTGACACTGTGGTGAACAGGGGCAGAAGGGTTTGAATATACAGTATATTGCTATGGATATATTGCTGTGGTTACCTAACCTTCCCATCTGTATGTTTACAGCGTATTGGCATAACATGTACACATGTATAAACACACACAAGTCAGTTGTTTTTAGGGACACAGGTACAAAGATGAATCTGACTGAATTTGAATCTGACAACCCAGCAGAATTATTACAAAGTCCGAAGGTAGAAGCATCTTATGGTGGAAACCTTGATGTGGGCTTGTGTAAATGTTTTTCAATAAAATGTTCACATCCCAGATCTTCATTTGTATTTCACAGACAATTTGCCAATTTTCTGTTTTGTGCCTAAGGCCTGTTAAATTTCATCTCTGCTCATTTCATTTAGACTAACCAACATGAACTGGACTGTTACTATTTTCACTACTTATTACTTTCACTACAAGACTACCTGAGTTCCCATTGTGTTCTCTATGGGTCAGGGACATTGCAATTGGGGCCAGTTTTAAAATGCAGGATACATGATCTAATGCAGCACTTTTTAAAAAACCTACTTCACAGTTTAGGAAAATACTCAGTTTTGCTTGTGTTACTGTTATTACTGTTATTCACTACTGTCTAAAACTGCAAGTGAATCAGATAAACCCTCACAAACAAAAATTTGGAATTGGAAGGTAAATGTTATTTCTAATTTCTGTCTCTCTGGCAGAATTCAGGGCTGGACACAAACAGATCAACACGACACCACGGATTGGTGGACAGAGTCTACCGGGACCGGAACCGCATCACATCACCCCATCGAAAACCCCTATCTATTGACAAACATGGGCGCCAGATATCCTTTAATGCTTTATGCATATATCAAGGTTAGTTATATCGTTTGCTGTTCATAAGGTGAGCTCTGTTATTTTCTATCTGAGGCCTGACTCTCATTTAAAAGCAATTTGCATGGCTGTGTCAAATATTCTGCTCTGGCTGATCAGACTTCTTCTGGGTGGAGTCGACAATCAACGATGTTTGGGCTTCACTTTTGCATAACAGGAGAAAGTGGTGACACATCATCCATCTTTATATACAGTCTATGGGTGGAGTTGTGATGGGAAATCTATGGTGTCACCAAACTCAATCTACTAATAACATTAATGCATTTGTAAAGTTAGTTGATCTGTGAAACATTAGTTGATCTGTGAAAGTGAAAACATCAGTGACTGAAATCAAATCAGTCTGCGGCGGGACTAGATCATCTGTCAGTCTAAATATTAAAATTGGGTTATTATACTGCATCGACTCTGCTGCTGATTAATTTGTGTTTATAGCAGGTATATCTGGACAAACATGAGGCCCTGATGAGAATCCTAGTCCTATTCCTTATGATCAGTTGGTTCTTTATTCCTTACTTCATGATGGTTTCGTTTATATACCACCAGCACTGTGCTTTTTCCTTTCACCGGATTGAACGCATTGAATCTGCCAAGACTTTTGGTGTTCAGCTGTATTTTCTTAACCCAAGATCTCACATTGACAGCTGTCCATATGGCTCAGTTTATTTGTCGCCACCACCTGATACCAGCTGGAGGAGGTAAAACAGCCTCTACAGATTAAACACGGTCTCTGTGTGACTGTTTATCTTAATGTTTACTCTTTTTAAAAAGATAATAAGAAATGCTTCACACAGCCTCCCTCAGAATTATGACACGTAACACACTATCTTGCACTTCAGTGAATTATTTCAGATCAACAATAAAAGATGTGTTCAGACTGAAGTTAGGAAGACTGTGTAAACATATTGCATCATCACCCATTTAATCAGTTATTCTGAAATGTTATTGCACACTCCATTAGCTACGTCATAAATCTTAAAACATGGTTAAACTGTGGTTCAGATGTTGCATATATATAATAAAATGTAGTTACCTTAGAGATTGTGTCCGCCACAGTTTACGTGCAGTAAAAATAGTTGACTGAAATTAATTTTACCTGCCTTTAAAGACATACTATATGGGCGTGTCTTTGAGTGCACTTCTAATTTTCGTGTTGCAGGACAAACTCTGACTCAGCACTGCACCAGAGCACACTAATTCCTGCCCAGCAGGCCTCTTTCACCGGAGGATCACAGGAGCTCCAGCCAAAACGAGGTACACGTTACTAAGTTTTTATTTTAAGGTTTTCTTATTCTAATTTGTATTTTTTGAAGTTTTTATGTGTATAAACGTGATCATTAAATATTAACAATAAGGTTGAGATACGAGGAAAGTTGCATCCAGTTAATACACATTGTAAGAACTGAGGTGTTAATCACGTCTGCTTCTCATCAAGCCTCTTCAGGTTATTTTATCGTATTATCTGCAGTAGGTGGTGGTTGGGGCCCTTTTTCTAAGCCTGTTTTTTGTGGTATTTTTCTGTTTTCTCTTGTTGGTTCAGTCGAGTACCCTCCAGTGTGTGATGAAAGGGTTTGAATGTTGCTTTGAAGGCAGAGGAGCATGATGTCTGCTGAGAAGACAGGGCACATTTATAGTGTCCCATGAATTTTACTGCTAATAGCTGTGTGAGGTGGATTTATTTTAATTTCAGAAGCATTTTGATTGAATTTGTCCTTGAGGACATTTTTTGGGGATTTACCTCTTATTTCCATTCAGTATTTAAGTTTTTTTTAAAATGATTTTTTTATTTCCTAACGTCACACTTGCGGTTTCCTTTCTTTCTTTCTTTCTCCCTTCTGTTTTCCTGTTATGTTCTTTAAATATAACTTGATCACATTAAATGAGGACATGTGGGCTGTGATTATTATAATCTCAAACCAGGCTGGTCATCTGTAGACACAAGAGACTGAGAAGATTTTTTTTTTTCTCCATCTCTCTAGTTCTCCTACTTACCGTACCCGGGTCTGAAGAGGTTGATGAAGATGAACAAAAACAGAACTGGGACTGCAAAAAGGTGAAACATCTACACACAAAGAAATATTTTTCTATCAGCTGTCAGTATTTCAGAAATACCACAGATGTTATTTTTCTCCCTCTTTAGAGCACTTCAAGGTCCAAGCCTTGCAAAGTTCCTGGGATCCAGTGAGTGTTGTACAGGTTTTCCTCTTCAGAGCTTTCTGAGAATACATTTGCTGAAGTTTGATTAACACAACAAAATGATAAGAATGTTTTCGCTCAGGCTACACTTAATAAAATGGCACCGGGCAGCTTCGAATCAAATGCATAGTTACACACATAGAAAGAGCCAGTATGAATAAAACATAGCTTTATATGGAAGCCATTTGGCTGTAATTAACAGCAGCCAGAGTAATAGTGTGAGTGTGGAGCCAAGGAATTAGCGAAAGATCTTGTGGCCAAATGCACAAAGTCCAAATATTTCTGGAGATGTTTGCCTCTGAGTTGATTTTCAGTAAATTGCCTAAGCTATAGCGTGCTTGTGTTTCTGTTCCTTCCTTTTTGACACCAGCCAGCCATTTTCACATTTTACAGAGTATTAAGCGTTTCATCGCTATCATTTTCACGGCACCCATCTGTTTTCTGCAGCGTATTCCCTTCTCCAGACCAGCAGCTGACCACTTCACTGAAACCAGCAGCCCACAACACTGGCGGTTCACTTCCTGACCTGACCAACATCCAGTTCCCTCCTCCGCTGCCCACTCCGCTCGACTTGGATGATGCAGCAGCCGCCTCGTTCAGCTCCTCCAACGGCACACAGACCCTGGCCAACACGCAAGGTACCGTAACAGTGGAAATTTTCACTTTTCTTGTAGTTCTGTGCAGCATATTAATAACTTTTCATTGGAATATTTAGCACTTCCTCATGCCAGTTGCAGATGATTTGTGTGCCGTTAAGAAAACTCTTTAGTTATTCTGTTTCTGCATGCTGGGTAGGAGTGAACTCCGCTCAGCCCACAGTAACCATGGAAATGCAGCCTGGGCAGGACAACATGGGTCCTCTCATTCTGAATGCAGGAGACTCCCACCAGCACCAGAACTTGCAGCTCTCCCCAACATCTCCACCTCTCACTCTCTCTCAGGTACAGACTGACTTTTTATTGTGTTAGAGGAGCTCGTTTTTGGTTAGGTAGGTGTGTGATATGGATTTATTGGGCATTTTATAAGGACCCTTATCCCTTACCTGTGTCTGTGCGCCCCCCCCAGGCGGCCATCAATGCCATGAACCTTGAGCAGCAGCTGTCCCAGTATGCCTTCTTCAACCAGCAGCCATCGTCCCAGACCCACCAGAGTCAGCAAGTGAGTTTCCCTCAGGCTTTCTATCCACAAACCCAGTCATGATGCATGCAGAGCTCTTTTACAGCTGATATTGATTATTGTTTGAGAAGAAAACAAAATTAAATATTAGCGTTTGTTCAATAACAACATTAAGAAATTAAAACACATTAAGCTACAACTAAGGTTTTAACATATTTGACCGGTGCTGTAGATGAGCCCATTTATACTCATTTTTGTTTTGCTAACGTACAGTCAACGCAGATACTGATGTACCACACCTTTGATAAGTCTACATTAATACTATGAAGTGGTACTTGATGATCATGTGACATCTGTATCTATTTTTGACTCAGCTGTTTATTTTCCAGCACACTGGTCTGGTCCACTTGCCATCCTCCGTGAACTCCTGCTCTACATCAGACAACCAGATGTCCTCACAAACCAACATGACCATGGACATTAACACGGTGAGCTGTCAGCATCAGACCATTGTATCAGTGTGGTTTTTAATGACAGCAGCTCCTGGTGATGACTGCTTCTCCCTGGTTGTTTCTCAGTTCTCCCAGAAACTGGTATTTTCAGGTGTCACTAGTGTGTTGGTCGTGATATGGAGTTGATCTGGAGTGCAGTTATTATGGAAAGTCTATGTTATATGACAGCCACTGAATTCAAAGGGCAAACAAAATTGCTTTCTTTCATATTTAAAAAAATATACATATGCAACACAATAACAATTCAAATTTTGCACTTTGCATAGAACTAAAGCAGAAAAAACTCAATGAATGCATGAAGCAACTATATGTCCAAAACATCAAGGAGGCTCAGTGCTTTTACAGGGCACTGTGTGTCTGTCAGTTCTTGGTTCTCACTGCTCTGCTTCTGCTGCAGTGGGAATGGTTTACTGCAGAACTGAAGTGGCCTACATTTTCTTCGTCTCAGGTTTACAGACTCTGCAGTGTGGGGTCAAGTGAAACATTGCGAGAATCAATAAGACCTAACATTGTAATTGAACCACAAATAAGTCATCTGCAACTCTTCAGCTTGCCTTGTAGTGCTTGGATATATAGGTACATAATTATCATTGCGCTAGTTTACATGTGTGTCCAGAGAACCTGAAGTGCTTTATCACTTCTGTATCTCCTCAATATTTTGATAACTTATCTGTCAGTAGATTACGAGTGCAGTGGTTTCAACTCTTGTTGGCTTTTTAGTGATAAGATGCTATCACTCTCATTTGATACGCCTCTTCATCTGAAATACTCAGTAGTTACTGTGTTATTTACTATGATAGTGCTTTGTGGTCTGTTGCCTAAGCAAGTTGATTTTGTGATTAAAAATAGAATTGGACTTAATTTTATTTCTTGGTCTGTGTAACTAATTTTTGTGGTTTTGTTGGATGGGTATATTGAAAAGCGCTGAGAAGACAGAAGAGTACAAAACAGAGCAGAGTCCGTTTTGTCTGATCCTCCACTATTACAGTATTCAGTCGCTCAGCTTGGATGGCTGGCAGTATTTTTCTTCTCCTAATTAATCCCCTATAGTTTTCACTGCTTTCCAGATCTTCTTTTGAATTATTGTTGTATTAAATTGACATGCAGTACATAGTGTTCACTGCCATTTTCATGTACTGTAATTATATTATATTTAATTAAGTCTCCATATTAAATACTACTTAGTTAAAGTTGTTAAAGAGAGTGAATCGATTCCTCAGTGAGGGTACCAGTAGTTTATGATCCCCAGGTAAAATGATGCTGGGAAATGGTAAACTGGATAAACTGCTGTAAGACAGTCTTCACAAATGAGTTTTACAAATCTCTATTCAATACAACGTTTAACCACATTCTCCAGTAAGAACATCCTCCAGTGTGAATAACTCCAACATATCCCCTTGTATCAGGCCTCCTCCCTGCAACAGTACCGCAGTAGGGTTGGATCCTCTGCCAATCAGTCTCCAACCTCCCCCGTCTCCAATCAAGGCTTCTCTCCTGGAGGTTCGCCTCAAGTAAGGGCGTGTGAACCAACGAGCTGCTGGCTCACTCTGTATAAACTTCACAGTCCCCTGCATCGTAGTTTTGTGGTTTACGAGTAGGAGTCTGTGGCTACCCCCCTACAGCTGTTTTTTTTTGTGTTGACATTAGCAGATCTGGGCAAAAAACTAATGCCAGTTTAGTTCGAGCATATGAGCAAAATAGAACTCCGCGTAACTGTGTTACGTAAAAGAAGCATTCTGGGAGAAATCCAATATTGCAATACTCCATTAACATGTTAAATAACCCAAGAAAATACCCTGTAAACCTGAAAGTAGTTCCTGTTTTGCCCAGATCTGACCACCAGTCTCTTGAAACACTCAGTGTCATTGATGTGTTGTGATGTAGCTGTGTCCCTGACCTTCCTACTCTGCTGCTTCTGTAGTATTTGCATTGCATATCCACTGTTTTCTCCCTAGTCCTGCTATTTTACACTGTGCTGGAGTTTCCCTGTTTATCAGATATTTGTGTTTAGTGATTTTTCACCAGCATGGGGATTAGAAGGGGAAATGGTAATCCCCGTTTGAAGTATTTTTGAGGAGAAGCTGCTGATCATTCTCATGGTTGAATCTCAACAAACTGAACATTGCTTACAGGGTGGTGCCTTAAGATAAACTAAACACACCCAAAGTAAACATGGATCTGGGCTATTAATCTCTGCCAGACTCTATGTAAGCATTTGAGATTTCAGACTCCAGTAAAGAGGTGGTACTGTAAATCATTCACTGCCTTAACTACCTGAAGTGTTTTTGTAAAGCATAACTTAAACAAAACCTTTAAACCATTTTTTCCCTACTTTCTGTGGAACATTATCAAAATGTTTCTGGAAACATATACAGATTTCACTGAACTAAATAATCAGGTTACATTTTCTATAAATAAATAAGCATTTGCTTCAGCTGAATGTTGTGATATTGTGTGTTTGAGATGCAGTGATGATATATTGTGTGTGTGTGTGCGTGTGCGCGCGCATGCGCATCTGTACATATTTGTCCTGCTGTTCTCTCCTGAGCTGAAGTGGCTCAGTGTTAGTCCTGAGGTTATCCACGGGCTAAGCCACGACTGACAGGCTGCGTGCTGCATTATCCTGCTCTGCCCTGTGGGGACATCTGCAGCACACACAGATAATTTGGTTTTGAACTAGGGCTGAGTACGGGCTGAGAATATGATCCAATTACTTATACATTAAGAGGCCACAATGAAATAGGAGAATTTCTGGTTCAATGAGGACATTCAAATGAGAAACTTCCAGAGGATTGGCCTGCGTTGGATGAACGAGTGGAAGGAGATTATATTTTCATTGATTCCCTTTATTTCATGTGAAATTCATTCCATTTGTGATAATTAAAACACGAAGGCCAGTAAGCAGCAGAGGAAGGAGCTACCTTTTGAAACTGAGACTTCTTCTTCCTTATCTTTAGCTAATTGTTTTATTTAAGAACTGATTTATTAAGTGCATACTGAGCTTTGAGATGATGGTATATGGCATGGAATAGTTCTAGTTCATGTGATGTATCCAGTCCCTTATTTCTTTGCTTATTCATTATTTTATTAATATATTCATTGTGTTATTTATTGCACAGCCCCCCCCCCCCTAAAAAAAACTTGTTTTCAGCTGTATCTGTTCAGTTTTAAGTATAGAGGAAAATAATACCAAAGTGGCTCTTGGGTATCTTGTAAGTAGCTTACTTTATGAAAAATTGATGCATAGTTTCTTGTGATAGTGAGCGCATGTCTGCTACACATGTATATCACAGAAAACACTGTAAATGCTGAAAGATATTACAAATGTTGCAGGGACTAGTGTAGTTTGCATTTATTATTGAACTGTGAGGCTGAATTGTCTGGCAGCCTGACTGTTTTCTGTGGGTTGTTTGAGAAGTTGTTTCTGAATGATCTTTTTACATGATTGTTTACTGCTCCTTGTGTGTTTCCCATCCCTTTTGCCATCATTGCACATCTAAGCTGTGTTTGAGTTACAGAATCACTAAAAAGTGCACCGCAGTGTGTCTTTTCTGGACTCTACACAAATATTTTGTATCCTAGCATGCCGGAAGCTCTGGCAATCGCAGACCGACTGTGAATAACTGTGATTGCCTCTGATGAATTACATTTCTAGTTTCTGTAAAGTGATATTAAGCATTTTGTTGTTCTGGTGTTGTTACAGCTTTGACTGTGTCTTTTTCATAGTCCACGTTTAATGTTGAATGTGTGATCCTCTATAGACTGTGTTTACGAAAGTCATATTGGTGGTTAGTACTACAGATCTTTACCTGTATTTAAATAAACAGATTTGGCCTGTTTCTTGTTTCAGCATAACTCCATACTGGGCAGCGTATTTGCAGACTTCTACGACCAGCAGCTCCCGTCCATTCAGGCCAGTGCTCTCTCACAACAGGTCAGTGTTAGACAAAAACCTGAATGTCCATATTTGGTTCTGCTCTCACCCAGCTCTCTCCTCAGAGCGATCACGTTAGGCACAATTGCATTAGAAAATGTTCAACCGTTGCCACATTTCTTTGTGTTGCCAGTTGGAGCAGTTCAATATGATTGAGACCCCCATCAGCTCTGACAGCCTGTACAACCAGACCTCCACCCTCAACTACTCCCAGGCACTGATGATGGGTTTGACTGGTGGTCACTGCAACCTCCAGGAAGCACAGCAGCTTGGCTACAGTAGCCATGGCAACATTCCCAACATCATTCTCACAGGTGCTGTTTCGACGTATCATGGCTTCTTGAGTCTTACTGATGGCTTAAGGCAGAGAAATGCAGATTGTAAACACCAGAACTGTAAAATCCCAGACCAGAATGAAGGTTGCACTTTAATTTGCTTGATTGTGCTGTTATAGTAACACTTTCTCTTAAACAACAAAAGCCAACCATTATAAGCTTCACAAAAGCATGATTCAATGCAGGACTGCTATAATGCATTTGATTATACCAGCACACATAACCACATGGCTAAATACGAATCTAAAAACGAGTGATAGTGAGCAGTTGAGCATGCTTTACTAGAAAGTGCTGGTCCACACTGGACAGGTGGCTGGTCTGCACGTGAACCCTACAGAGCTTTGAACCTCCTGAATCAATCCTCTGTTGGACACAAATTCTGAAAGGAAAAAATACAAAAAAATAATAATTTTGAGTGGTGGGGAAGTGTGATTGTGAAATCACTCATGAATGATGGTTACAACTAGAAACAATGCAGCTCAAATTATTAAATTAAGCCTTGGTACATCTAGCAAGAAACCAATTGAAATTGTGTTTAAGAGAATTTTACAGCTCCACTAAGTTTTTCCTTCAGCTGTTTCTGAAAATTAGCACTGGCTGTTGTTAGCTGCCTCTTTACTGAAATGCATAATTAAGGTGTCAACATGTCAGGCCTTCTAAGTTATTGTCAAGTCAAATTACCCTTCCTCCTCTACAGTCTTTTTCTTCTTGCCATTGATTTCTTTTCTGATTTTAACCATGGCATCTTCCTCCCCTCTGTTAGCACCTTCACAGTTATCAGCCTATTGATGCTTTTAACAACTAGTCATGTTTTTTTTGGTTTTTTTTGCCATCTCATTGGTGTTCAGTGAGTGGAGAGTCTCCTCCGAGCCTCCCCAAAGACCTGACTGGCTCGCTGTCCACCGATGTCAACTTTGATGTCGACTCCCAGTTCCCGCTGGACGACCTCAAAATTGACCCACTGACGCTTGATGGTCTGCACATGCTCAACGACCCGGACATGGTCCTCGCTGACCCCGCTACAGAGGATGCGTTTCGCCTAGACCGGCTCTAACTACAGCACAGCATTGCTCATGCACAGGTGTGTGAATGTGAACGCTGCTGTGGGGATGGGAGGGTGGAGGGGTCTCTCGTCTGAGAGGATACAACCAGTAGGAGCAGACCTCTGGGTTGTGTTGGTAAAGGACTTGTCGATTCCACACTAATCAACGTACTGAAACCCAAACGTGAGAGCTTTTAAGAAGAAAACATTATCGTAGGAAAATGCATTGAAATGCTTTGAAGACTGCTTCCGTCCTACGTTCTCTTCAGAACCGGAAAGATGATTTACAACTGATGACATATGAGTTATGGTTTAAATCATTTACATGGTTCTGTCATTATATTTGCAAATGACACGTCCAGTTCTGATTTATTTTAGATGGCTAGTTTTCATCTGAGAGAGCTTGATGAAAACATGAAGGCAGAAGGAGACTGGTCTCTTATTCTCTATCAATTACTAACTAAACTATGTCTGCACAGCAAACCCTTGACAAACACCAGTATACAACTCATCTCACAGAGTAGTATGACTCAGTGGAAACACCTGTCAAGTTCAACCTTCCTCTGTGCCAAGCTGGTTGTTCTCTTTAGTACATTAAGGTACAGATATGAATTTTGTGCTCATGTCTGTGTGGTTTATCATAGGAGCCAACGTCAGACCCAGTTTCATTTTTTCCAAATTTCCTCTTAATTCTTGAGTGACGATGAGTCATTATTTTGCCACCTAAGTTATTTTTAGGAAATGCTGAATTGTGCTTTTTACCATAGTAAATAGCAGTCTTCAGTTATGCATGAAATCACAAATCACTGTGCATACTTGTTTTGCCTTAATAGCTTGATATTTTGGTTTTCATGCAAAAATGAATATTATGTGAATGAGAGAAAAAAAAACATTTAAATTGTCGAGTAACTTGTACTGTTTTACAGGTGGTACACCGTACTTGTACTTCAAAGGTGTGCTGATCTTTATCCGTTACTTCATCCATTGTTGCTACCATATCATTTTTCATTCATCAGTGAAATCTAAATGGGAAAATTCCTTGTTTGTCATGAAATAAATGTTTACAGGCTTGTTTTGTTTTATATTTTACATGTACAGAATGTGATTAGCGTTCGGGTAATGGTATCTATGCAAAACTACGGTGATTGATTTTGGACTGTAAAATAAAACACATAAAATGAACCCTTATCTAGAGAAAGCCAATGTGCAGGATCTTTATACAATGCACGACAATGGTGCCATGTTATAGTTGTTTTGTTATTTTTGAAACTCTACAATTTTCTTCAATGACAAGTAAGATGTAAAGAGAACACAGCTTAGTTAACGTGGCATACACTAGAAACTCTTCTGGATTACTCCCAAAGATGTGACCTCAGTGTAGTTGAAATATAGATATATATATTTTTTTTCCAGACAATTGAACTGCCTCTACACTAAAACTGCATTGTTGATGCATTGAGAATGTATTTAGGTCACATCTGTACGGTTGTGTTGTTGCCATCTTCTCATCGTCATTGCCTCGCATATCTAGTTTTTATGTACTGTAGGACCAAATACCTTTCCCCTACTCATTTTCTTCCTCCATAGGAGATGTGACATGCTGTTTTAAGTTGTGTGTATATATGACTTTCTTTGTTTCGTCTCAACTACAGTAACACCATATATTCACCATATATATATTTCTTCATCATTTTCATTTGCCCTATACTGCTCTGGTCCATGTCTCTGGTTCAGCAGTAATATGGCTTAGTGCATTTGCTCTTTATAAACAATCCTTTGTGAAGTCGTCTGTGCCCCATCTGTCATTACTGCACTTTATGCATTTATTTAAAACATTTTCTGAGTTCATACACCAAACCCCCTTGTGACTGTTATTTTCACTGGACCTGTTTGCCCTGTCTTTTAGTAAACACTTGCCTTCTTGTAAAATAAAAATATTAAATTATAGTTATTTTTGAAAAGTCATATACAGATAGTCTATTTAAAAGAGCTGTTTTTACTTAATTGGTGACTATTTTGTTAGCCGTGTACTGTTACACAGTTTTTCCTAAATTTTGGAAGACATTTGTATTTTGGTAAAGTGGTGATCAGAGGTGTGTCGCTCATGTTCCTATGTTGCAGCTCTTTCTACTATTGATTCACAACTGACAGAGCTAAATGAGGTAGACAAATGTGTAGAATTAGTAACTATTTATAAGTTATAGTATAAGTTTATTATTAAAGTAGTTAAAGATATAGGTAAAATGAATACATTCGAAATTTACAGGTCATACTGTCACAATACTGTGCCAGATGGGACATTTTATGAAATTCATATTATAATTCAGTGCAGGTAACATTTTTAAAATAAGTGTTTTCTTGTCTAGGACACTATACTAGTATAGCCATCTCTCATCAATGCTCAACACTATAAAAAAGCAACATTTTGTGTATTAGTGTGTGTCCTCTTGTGCCTGCACATTCCACCATTATTCTTACTTAATGTAAATCACAAATATGCTCATAAAAAGCGATTGAAGCAGCTGAAATGGAATTACTCAGCTTGAAGATTTTTTTTTTTTTTAAATCTTCCAGTGTTTTGGATGCATCATGATGACTGACTGTTGATGCAGTGTATTTTACAGTTTTTATTTGAATATTTTTGTGACTGCATGAATCTCTGGACATGTTTTTCCCTTTTATGGCTTGGGCTTTATTTCCTTTAAATGGTGGAGTCAGTTTTGTTTGTCTAAGTGTTTTGTTTTTCTTAATTTGTAAAATTGTCTTTTGTCTTTTTTTTTTTTTTTAATTCAGTGTCATGTGTAGTAACTGCTAAGTGAAACCTAAAAGCATTCGAAATATGGTAATCGGCCTTTATGCACATTGCAGAAGTTGTTGTTTGCTACTACATTTTACACTGCAATATACAGTATGTGCTCATTTTCTGTGCGACAGCCGCAGAGTTTTATTATGTCATTGTAAATCTACAGGCTAGCTTTTGTATATGGCTGTATGGTAGGAATAACATTTTTTGTGCTTTATGTGATATGATGTCAAAGTGAGAAAACGCACTGAGAAATACTGTGCTGCAATATGTTATTGTGGCTCTATATTCTCTGCTGGACCTTATACTTTATAGTGAGCCTGACGTCTTTGTAGGTCCATTTTCTGTTATTTCTTTGAACTTTTTTGTGCTCATGTAGATAGCTCTGACTGATGTGTCGCTGTTACTGCCACCTTTTTATGCAATGTTTGGGTATCCCTTGGTGTTACACCAGTGTTTACAGAGATTAGAGTTTACAACAGAGCAATATTTGTTTTTCACTCCATACCTGTAATATGTTTGAACTTAGATATATACTGTGTCTGGAATAACACACTACACTATGAACCACTTGCAGTGTAGATTAACAAATGTTTTGTTGTTTAAAAAGAACAGCACAGTAATGTAAGAATTCAGTGGCGTGACAATAATTTCAAAATGACAAGGAGTATATTTTCAGTATCATATGCATTTCAAGGCCCTGAAAGCACTTTTTTATTTTATTTACAGACTTCCTATTATCAGTTACAGGCCATTGGACTTTTTTTTAAAAGAATAGGTACAATTAGGTTATACAGAATTTTCTTATACAGTAAATGTCATCAACATTGTATCTTCTTTTTATTTTAGTGTTAAATCAACAGGTAAACCAAAAAGGCCAAACAGCCATAAATTAAAGAATACAGAGACTTTATATCCTCTTAACAAGTGAACCACATCTTCTCCTTTGTTTTTGAAAATATGTTATTTGGGGTACGAATTATTTCATACATAAACTATGAACTTGTCAATGAATTGTTTATATTGACCGTAATTACTCAAATTCTCCTTAAAAACATATGACTGATATGTCCTGTCCACCTGGGGAAACCTTTTTTTCTGCATGATAGTGAACTCCAAAATATCTCAGAAAACACATAGACATATTTTGCTTTAGATGAAGTAGTTAATTTTGCTTATGTTTTATAAACCTGCTATCAAACTCTATTTTGTAGTGGCCATGACTACACAACTTGTCATAAATATGAGAAATAGCAGATAGTGTACAGTCAGGCTATATAGAGAGAGATGTAGACTGACTTTGTGACATGTTAAAACACAAACACAATCAGGAGGATGAAATGGACTCATAGTCATGTATGGTCACTTGGTGGGTTAAACCCATTTATGAATCCTCTGTGTTAATTTTGAGGATGGCCTATTGCTGGTTCAAGCCTCATATAATGGCAGCTAAATTGTTATATAATGTATTTTGTTTCGGAGTACAGTGATACTTTTCCACATGTATTTTACTGCCGTGAAGGGGTGCACTATAATGTACTCACAACAACAGGAAACAGTATGCTCATAGAATATGCAAAATCAGGCATCCTGCAGCACAGCTTGGCAAGTCAGTACTTTTTTGAGCTAACCCTTTAAAAGATGACCACTTCTAACCTTGTTCTTCAAATTGTGTGTTTTCTATTTTAACTTTCAAATCAGACCAAAAGAACCCAAGTTGGCTGTAAATGTGTGCTATATTAAAGATGAGATATGCTAACTGTATAACTGTACCTGATGTATTTTTCTTGTGTGAAGGCTTCTGTCCTTGTAGCTTTGCATTATTATTATTTGTAAATCAAATGAAAATAAATATATCTGACTAAGCAAATATAATTCTTTAATCTCATTTGTGTCATTAGATGGGTTTCAAAAGTATAAGAAAACAAAGTAGCAGTTGCTTGATTATTGCAGCCCCCATAACTGGCATAAGTTAGACTTTCTCACCCACTCCACAGCTTCACGCTCAGCATTTGCCCTGCCTCTCCCACTTGGTCCACACTAACAGTTTTACAGAGTTGATACTAGACATTTTGCATGTGGGAGCGGTATGACAAAAGTAATGACCAAGATAAGTAGTGGAAACTTTTTTGAGCTATGTAGGGATCATGATGGTAATGCAACCACAAGGGGGCACAATCCAGTGCCTTCATGTGCCGGTCCTAAGTCCAGGTAAATGCAGAGGGTTGTGTCAGGAAGGGCATTCAACTTAAAATTTCAGCCAAATCAAACATGCGAATCACAAATATGACTTCCATACTGGATCGGTCGTGGCCCGGGTTAACAACGACCGCGACTGGTGCTGTTGACTTACAGGACGCCAGTGGAAATTGGACTACTGTTGGTCGAAGAAGGAGAGGAGGAAGGCGTGTTCGTGGGCAAAGAGAGAAAAGGAAGGGCAGGAGTGTAAGACTTAGAGTAGGGACTTTGAATGTAGGGACTTTGTCAGGGAAAACTAGAGAGTTGGCTGATATGATGGAGAGAAGAAAGGTGGATATCTTGTGTGTTCAGGAGACCAGGTGGAAAGGTAGCAGGGCCTATAGATTAGGAGCAGGGTTCAAGCTGTTTTATCATGGTGTGGATGGAAAGAGGAATGGAGTAGGAGTTATCCTGAAGGAGGATTTTGCTAGGAAAGTTCTGGAGGTGAAGAGACTGTCAGATAGGGTGATGAGTCTGAAGCTGGAAGTTGAAGGTGTGATGTTGAATCTTGTCAGTGGTTATGCCCCACAGGTAGGATGTGAGTTAGAAGAGAAGGAGAAATTCTGGAGGGAGATGGATGAGGTGATTCAGGGTCTCCCTAGTGGTGAGACAGTGGTGATTGGAGCAGACTTCAACAGACATGTTGGTGAGGGAAACACAGGTGATAAGGAAGTGATGGCTAAGTTTGGTATGCAGGACAGGAATGTAGAAGGACAGATGGTGGTAGACTTCACAAAAAGGATGGAAATGACTGTAGTGAACACATTGTTCCAGAAAAGGGAGGAGCATAAGGTGACATATTCTTAATCTTTTAAGGACCTAGGGTCAACAGTCCAGAGCAACGGAGAGTGTGGAAAAGAAGTGAAGAGACGTGTGCAAGCAGGTTGGAACGAGTGGAGGAAAGTGTCAGGTGTGATGTGTGACAAAAGAGTGTCAGCAAGAATGAAAGGAAAGGTGGACAAGACAGTGGTGAGAGCAGCCATGTTGTCTGGTTTAGAGACAGTGGCACTGAGACAAAGACAGGAGGCAGAGCTGGAGGTAGCAGAGCTGAAGATGTTGAGGTTCTCTCTGGGAGTGACGAGGATGGATAGGATCAGGAATGAGGACATCAGAGGGACAGCTCATGTTAGATGTTTTGGAGAAAAAGCCAGGGAAGCCAGATTGAGATGGTTTGGACATGTTCAGAGGAGGGACAGTGAATACATTGGTAAAAGGATGCTGAGGTTAGAGCTGCCAGGAAGGAGGCCTAGAGGAAGACCAAAGAGGAGGTTCTTGGATGTAGTGAAGGAGGACATGAGGATAGTTGGTGTGGGTGAGGAGGATACAGAGGATAGGGTTAAATGGAGGCAGATGATTCGATGTGGCGACCCCTGAAGGGAGCAGCCGAAAGGAAAAGAAGAAGAAGGGATCATGATGGTGTTGTGTAGGTTTTTCATTTCCTGGCTTGTACTGAGTGCTCCATCTACTGGTGGAATGAAGTAACACAAAGTCATCAATGTTCATAATCCTTGTTGAGAATAAAAACATTCATGTTAAACCTTTTTAAAGGGTTTTAGATTTGTTTCAAGATCATTTAGTGAATGATGCAACTGTGGAAAAACATCTAAAAATAGAACTTAAAATTAATAAATTGCTTCACTCATTTTGATGTAAGTCAAATCCTCTTTTCTAGGACAAAGTTAAAAGGAGGGATAGAAAATTTCCATCCATCATCAATACCCACTTATTCCTTAACCAGGGTCACAGGGATCTGCTGGAGCCTATCCCAGCTCTCTTTGGGTGAAAGGCAGGGGTCCACCCTGGACAGGTCACCAGTCCATCACAGGGCCACATAGAGACAAACAACCTCACACACTCACACTCACTCCTATGGGCAATTTAGAGTCACCAATCAACCTGACATACATGTTTTTGGACTGTGGGAGGAAACCAGAGTACCTGGAGAAAACCCACACAAGCACAGGGAGAACATGCAAACTCCACACAGAAAGGCCCCTGATGGGTTTCAAACCAGGAACCTTCTTGCTGTGAGGCAACAGTGCTGGATATTTTTTTGAAGAAAATTATGTCTTTTGTATTCTGACATTTGTGGTATGTAATGTTGAGGTTTTCAATTCAATCTAATGCTGAAATTAATAACTGAATTGATTCATGAATCAATTGAAAATGAATAGGCCCATATCAATTTTGATGAAGATTTATTGTTCTTTGTTAAATGATTTTAAATGAAGTAATCTGCCGCTGACGCTAACTGAATTTCTTATTTACTCATATTCAGTATTTTTTATTCTAGGCTCATTTTAATATTCAGCTATACCCCAGTGACTGTATTATGGAGTAGCAGTGGGGTGTACCGTGGGTAGTAGGTGCACGGATGTTTACTTGTGTACGTGCGACGTCAGTGCGCAGACACTGTATCCCAGCATGCAGCAGGAGGCCGGTGAGAGATCCCGCAGCTGGCAGTGAGTTGCTCCAGCGCCGAGCAGGCAGCAGCCCGCGGTCAGCACAGCGCCCACGTCTCCCCTCCATGCGAGATAAACGGAGCCGTCTACCTCGCAGGCGACAGAAAAATATGCTGTTCGAACGCCTGACGTGTTCCCGCAGCGGCTTTTGAGTCACCATTGTCACCTGGTTTTCATTTTGGAGGATTCCTCCCTCCATCCTCCGGATCGCACCGAACAGGCAATGACAACGGTCTCAGCAACCCCGCAGCAGATGAGGGACCGGCTGCTGCAGGCCATCGACGGCCAGAGCAATGTGAGTGGGTTAGCGCGGCTAGCCAGCTAGCAGTAGCTTGTTTACCTGCACCCAGCACACTCGACAAGACAGGTGGTCTAACAGCTGTCAGCTAGCCGCTGTGTTTTTATTCCAAATGCTTGTTTTGTGCTCCACGTTAGCACCGACATGTTGAAGTCGGTCTCCGAAAAACGAAGAACCGCCGTTCCTCAGCTGACAGCTAGCTAACAGCTGGCGGTAGCGTGCTAGCTGCTAGCATAGCATAACGCTGTTGGACAGATTAAAGGAAATCAATCAATACGTTTTCATCGAAACCACACGATTTACTGTTAAACTGTCTGTAGGTTCTGCTCATTCGCCAGAATTGGGTCTTAAATTGTTTCACGCCAAGAAAAACCATAATAACGAAGTGGAGGTAGCTAACGTTAGCAAGCGCTTAGCTAAAGCTACGTTTTAGGAAATAGTCGGGTCCTTCCTTAAGTTAGTTCGATGCTAGCGGGGCCAAACTAGCTCATACAGGTAAATCAGCCCAGAGTCAGACCGTAGTGACTGTGTCGACAGGGTAAGACACTCGCAAAAGTTGAACTTTGAGTTTTTTTCGCCTTTGGTGTTTGTTAACGTGCTACACGCCCGAATGGACCGTTGAAGGTTTTCTGAGGTGACACTTTTCCATCTTTACTTTTCAGTCGCTCAGAAACAGACAGGCTGAGGTCCCCCAGGCTAATTTGGCTGGCCTGCCCTCAGACACACGCTGCAGACACAATTCAATAACTTTTGAGTTAGTCGAAATAACGTGGCTTTTCTAGCATCACATTCATTGAGGAAACCTGGTTAACCACGTGAGTGTCAGTCATTTGTCTTCTCTAATAAATGTTAGGGCTGCACCTAACGATTGTTTTTGTATTAATTACTCTTTCAATTATTCAATTCATTTGGCGTTTATTGTTCCATCAATTTATTTCTTGCTATAACCACGATTTTTGCCAAAAGAAAGTTTAAAAGCATGCCATTTATATTTAAGTATGTTATCCAATTGTAAGACAAAACAAATACACCAAAGTATGTATGTAGGGTATTATTCCCCAACAAAAAAAATAGCCCAGTCTTGCCTTGTAATTGTGTTTTAAAGTCCAATATTATGTATTCTCTATTATTTTTAAGAAAACAGAAATTAAGCAAAAAATTAAGAACAGAATTTACATATCTTAATTTGATCATATATAGGTTACTCTTAACATTTATGAGAAGCAAAGTGTGACAGCATTGCTTTTAGCAACTCACTAGACTATCATGCAATTAGCTACTGAAATGTGAAGTCTAACGTGGGACTCTCCCTGTAATGTGGGCTCTGAAACTGATTTCTGAATGACCATTTGACGCCCTGACAATTTGAATTTCTAAACACACCTGTAACAACCCACTTGCAAACTGTTACTTTTAAATCAATAATCCATGTTCATATAATGTAGTTAACTCCGAGTGCGATCTCTAGCATAAATAACATACGTAGACTAAGATAAATTTGCAAACCAGGCAGAGGAAAACTGCACATTTCTTCACCTTTTTCCACAGGCTACTCACGTTTCCAGCCCACATGCAAAAGACTTTTTGCAACAAGCATGTTCAACATTGACCCTAGTGAAGTGGAACACCACATACTGTATTTGGACTACGTTCTAGTGGTTGCGTTCTGTCTGCTGGGTGTATGCGCTGCAGGAACCAATGCTGTAGTGTGTGTGTGTGAGACAGTTGCCCCTGTCTCTTCTTGTACAGTCTCCAAGGGACAGGTTTGTCTTATTCTGCACTGGGAAAAGCAAAAATGCATCGACATTAATCAGAAGCAGAGTTGGTTGGATACAATTTGCAAGATTACTTTTATGTTGCAATAATAAATTGAGTTTTCTTAATTGCTGTTGTGATAACTCATTTGTAATTTTCAGAGCACCATGTTCAGTCTCTGCTTAAAATATTACCATACTTTAGATAATTATGCGGGACGTTTTTTGCTTTAGCTTGCTCGCTGGTGTCCACGTTCTGACTAGGAGCAGCAGTTATGCAACATATTTACACCATCGATTACATTGGCATCCTAGGCCCTAATTAATTTAATTTGTAATTTAACAATCACACCCCCTTTATTTACATCTGTTAAAAGGGATTTGTCTTTAGTATCAGATTTTTGCTTTGTGTTGAGGTGAAGTAATATAAAATGTTTGTTTGACCTCCCTGCAGATATGCAATATGGTGGTTGTGTTGGAGGTAATTGCCTCTCTTGAAAAGTATCCTATCACCAAAGAAGCACTTGAGGTAAGAGAGTTCACCATACTGGAGCTACTGCTTTATGCATTAGTTGTTGCTTAATTTGTTTCTAACTCTCACACAAAATGTCTCTATAGGAAACTCGACTAGGAAAATTGATCAATGATGTAAGGAAGAAGACCAAGGATGAAGACCTTGCGAAGCGGGCTAAGAAACTCTTAAGAAACTGGCAAAAGCTGATTGAACCTGGGCCTGCTGTGGCTGCGAGTGTCCCTGGCTCTACCAATGGCAGTTCTCATCCCAGCAGAACAGATCCCTCTCCTCTTGACACTTCTGTGTCAGGGAAGGCTGTCACTGAGGTCAAAATCAGGAATGATGTTCACAACACATACTCGCCAAAAGCTGAGAAATCAAGCAGCCGCAAGCGCAGGGCAGAGCACAGAGACAGTGGAGTGCACTTACCAGAAAAAATCTCAAAGATGTCTACATATGATAACTCTGCTTCACCACCACCTACCAATGGGATTGCAAGCAGTCCAGATGTCCTGCTTGACCCGGAGGTAGTCCCATCCCCAGACAGATCTCGAATAGAGCACCTTGACAATGATAAAATGAACAGAATTCCAGTTAATGCTGTCAAACCTCGTCCCAGCTCCCCTGGCGTTGCCAAACTACCTAGCACTTCCTCTTTGATCAAGGTTGCTGTGATGCAGCAGCAGGCCAGATTGGATGAAGGAGGAGGGGGCTATTATCAAGCCAAAAGTCCCCGCAGCCTCACTACCAGTCCAAGGAGCACGAAGCAAGATACAGCGACCAAGCGCTCTTCAGCATATGCACCGAAAGGAACTCCTGTCCCCAGCCCTTCTTCTAGGGACTCTCCCCTGTCTTTGTCCCAGCCTATATCCCCCCCAGCCCAAGCATCTTACGCTGATAAGCTTCCACATTCTTCTCAAAAGTCTTCAATGTCCTGGGCCAGTGCATCAGAGGTCCCCTCTCACTGTCCGTCACAAGACATATCTGCCACACTGGAATCCCCGTCAGTCTCCCCTTCACCCTCAACCCTCCAACAGAACTCAGAACTGCACAGACAGACATCTGAGGGAGCCATGGCTATGTCTGATGACACAGACGGAGCAGTGGTCCATAACTCAGAGCATAAAAGGAGGAAGTACAGGTCTAGAGACTATTCTGTCAACTTAGATGGCCAGAAAATAGATGACATGACCAAACCTGTACGGTTAAAAGAACGCAGACTAACATTTGACCCTACCACAGGTCAGATCAAACCATTGGTACATAAAGAACCTTCTCAAACACAAGAACCCCCCACTCCTGAGCCTCTTGAGTCTAGGCAGAGAACTGAAAGCACTATACCACAGCCCATTACCCCGGCCCCACTCCCAGGTCCTAGCCCTAACCCTTTTCACCAGACAAACTGGAAGGAGTTGTCCAGGAATGAAATCATCCAGTCCTACTTGAACCTTCAGAGCAATGTGCTCACCTCCTCAGGGGTCCAGGCCCCTAGTGCACACTTTTTCATGTCAGAGTATCTGAAAAGGGAAGAACAGGAGATTAAGGAGTCAAAGAAGACACATGTTCTGCAGATAGACAGCTCAGTAGGGGATTTACCAGGTGTGAGCCGGGAGGTGACGGACGAGGACCTGGACAGAATACACACACGGCACTGGTCGGGGGTGAATGGTTGTTATGACACCAAGGGCACTTGGTATGATTGGACAGAGTGCATATCTTTGGACCCTCATGGGGATGAAAACAAATTGAACATCCTGCCATATGTTTGCCTAGACTGAGGGGTTTGAGAAGGTTGCTGTCCTTTTCCACTCCTTTCTTTGTCTCCCCACAGAGACAAGATACTTCGTGATTTTGTTTGTCCACTGTGAGTTTGGCAAAAGCCAGGCCTGCTAAACTCCCTCTCATGCCTCTTCCTCTTTCTCTGATAATCTGTTGAGATTTTGGTATAAAAAGAGTAAAGATTTAAAAAAAAAAAAAAAAAAAGAGAGAGAGTTCAGTTTGTAATACCAAGGGCTGTTTCTCTTTTATTTTTCAAACTAAAAGTCACGGGAGTGATGAGGCTCTAGTTGCAGAGTGCTACTACTAACAGAGAAGGCAAAAAAGAAAGGACAGAATTATTCCGAACAACCAGAAAAGGTATTATGATGTGAATTTTGAATGTTCTGAATTGTACAGGTTTCAGATTTACGGGGATGATACTGCCCTCTTTTTTGCAGTCTAATGAGAAATTACAATCTATAGAGTTAAATGTGAGGGAAGGCTGGGGTTTAGCCGTCCTGTCTGGACCGCCACGGTAGTGCCCAGAAAGGTTTTGATAGAGTTCATCTAGCACAGGTAGAGCTGAACATGTCCAGAGTATGAAATACTGGAGCATATTTGGCAGTAACAAGAAGCTTTATCTGAGTTATGAAGAGTAAATTATAAATTTCTTATCATGTATACATTTATTTATTTTTGACTGGTTCATTTAAAAGGGTGTTTCATCAAAACAGATGCTCAAAAAACATATAGATTTCTTTTTTCCTGTTTGTTTCACTGTCGTCTGCCTAATCTTCGGAGTTAAAGATGGTGTACTCATGGTTTTGCATTATTTTGTTTCGATTGAACAACACGTGGTTATTTACATTCCATATTACATATTTCATTCACTTTTCACGTTTCTATCATGTCCGTGCCATCTCAATAATGAAAAAGTAATCTACGCTGAAAAATTATTTAGTTTCATGTGGTTCCAACAGAATGTCGTGGTGCTACTTCAAAATCAGAACTCGGCTAGAGTAAAAACCCTCGCCATCGACTATTTCTCTCCCGGGCCAAAAATATTACAAAATGACAAATCGGATGGATCTAATCAGTACTTGCATTTGAGAGACAACGATGGCAATTGTCTGAATGCTGGTGCTCAGTTTGTTTCCACTCCTTTAAATATTATTTGCCTTCTCAAAGTCCTTCACAACATTTGAGTTAAAACGGCCTTCATGAACGTACAGGATCGAGACCTCTTATGCACCTGTACATTAGTTGAAAACTTGCTGCCATTTCATCAATGATTTAAGTGAATAGTAACTTATGGTCTCACGTTACAGGTACAGGGTCCATATCTTATTCAGTTTCAAACACAGTTATGCTTTTGAGAGTTTAAAAATAATTTAGGATGCTGTTTAAGCTAGCATTTCTTTTGCTTTCAATTTTAATCACAAAGACAGAAAGCTGTGTTTATCAGATATTTGGCTTTTAAAATATGACAACTAATACATCATTTTGATTTCCCTTCATACTCACTAGTCACTCCCACTTTTTCTCATGTTGTTTAAATTAAGATTGGCTCCTGTGCAGCCTCTCTGTCCATTCATTCATTCAGTCCATCATCCCTACCAATGTGCCTTGGTAAATGGTTAATCTGGGTTTGCTTCTGCATAGAACACGTCCCTCCTAGGAGCTGGGTTCATGTGTGAGAATTCCAAATCCCACGGTCAACATGACGCTGGTATATGCACCATTTCGGTTAACTTTTTGTACATGCTGATCTAGTGAGGGTGAAGCTGCAGACAATGAGAAACTGCACAACAATACAGCAGCAATAAAGGAAAAGTGCTACAACTGGTTGATAAGAATCTGTTTTCTGGAGTTTTGACTGGGGCATCTTTATTTGTTCAGTGTTTAACATCTCTCAGTTGTTTGAAAAATAAAAATAAAATCTTCAGCTCATTTGACTGACTCGTGGGTCATTTGGGATACCGTTGTGTTCCACCTCGAAGGTTTTGTCCCACTGAAACTAAATGCTTAATCTGAGCCTTGCGTTCTTTGTCCTTTTATTTCGAGTTTCATTGTGGAAGTAGCATTATGCTGTAATTTGTTGTATGTACCTAGTTCTTCCATGTGGGGGTGCACATTGTCCATTTGTTTTTGGTCTGCAACAGTATATGATGTAAGAGTGGGATGGGTATGAGTAATTTATGTTTAGTGATTTTTACACACTAGTCTCTCCTCTTTTCTAATCCTACAAAGCACATATGACCTATTCAATAACACCACTATAGACAGTATATAGTTATCCCCAAGAAATACCATCTAGGTCCCTACATGTTAGACACAGGTGTCACAACTACATCACTGCCTGCTGTGAATCAGTGAGCTGATGTAATCACATCACAGATAGCAGGATGAGTAACTGTCCTCCCATTGGACGTATTTGCACTCAGGCTCTGAATCAGCCTCTGATCACCTGTATGACGTAATCACCTGCCATATGAAAGTTCAGAAAAACAGCTGTGTTTTTGACCAGACACGCTGTTAGAGGCTGAGGAGAGACACCTGGGCTCACGTCATTACTTCCTCCCCTGGATTTCTCTGCACGTCTTTTCTGGCTGTGTTAAATATGTATCACATGAGCTTCAAACTCAGCCACAGCAGTGCTCTGTGTTTGGTTAAAGTGCTGATGTGCTCATCAGGTCTGCAACCGATGATTATTTTCATAATCAAATAATCTGCGGATTAAATAGATGAGTTGCTTTGTTAAAATGATGAAAATGCTAATTCGATTTTCCCAGAACATAACTTTATATCTTCAACTTGCTTTTTCTGTTTTCCACTAGCAATGGCTTTTAAAAAGAGCTGTTTAATCAGTGTCATATGTGACAAAGAAACCTTTCAGCCCGGGCCAGCAAACTGGCTGAAAAGATTCATCAGCACTCGAAGTAGTTGAAGATTAACTTGCTTTCCAATAATCAATTGATTAATCAACTTATTTCACCTCTAGTTAATGGGAAAACAACAGTCTTCGTGGCAGATGGTCAAAACTATGAAGAACATGTTCACTTCACTTTACTGTCTTTGTTTTACTTCACTTTATTGTCTTTGTAACTTTGGTGCTTTGATACAGGAGTGTGTCAGCTTTGAATACTCCAGTTCCCTCTGGTTGATTTAGGGAATGACACTTCTCGGTTTCCACCTTGAACATGTTTGGCTGATAATAACATCCTGCTTTCCAACACAATTACAATTCTTGGAGGTCAGGAAGCCAATGAATGCTCAGATGAACCAGACAAACTGAAGCAATGACAGATTTTAAAATATGTAGCTGCATCTTTGACCAGTGTCATTTTGCTGAATGTCCATCAGTCAATGGCTCTGTCTTTAACAATAGTGCTATTGTCCATAACTCAATTGTGGCTGGTCTGGAAAAACAATGGGGCACGTGTCACAATGAGTGCTTCCTGTTTAAAATATATGTTGTGGTAATTGTAAGGGGCTTCCTTTCTTTGTTGAGAAGAAAATAAGACTTCTCAGGATCTCCACTTTGGAACCAGTCAACAATATTACACAGTCATAGACTTTGAATATGCTGAAAAATAGTGGCCCTTTACATTACTTCTACTTTTTTCCTAAATAAATAAATAATTCCTAGCTCCCAAAGCTTATGATTCCCCAGCATCAGAGTATGAAAGCAGGTCCTGCTGTTTCTGAGTGAAACTGGTTCACTGAGAGAAGAGAGACAAGGCCCCTGGGCTTTGCACTCACAGCCAGGTTACATTTCACACCCTGTCATTCATATGCAGAGAAGATCAGCATTTGTTCCCTGTCCTACATTCACACTGGGCCCATCAGATGTTACTCTGGAGCAGTTGCACAAATCCTGGCAGGCACAGAGGACTTGGATCTGTTATCTCAGGCCACATAACGCCGACATTACGTCACCTCGGTAGTTCAGTGTGCTGAGTTACTTTATTTTGTAATCGACAGTGACTCAAATAAGTGCGACAATTTGTCTGGTCCACTGCGCGTCTGGTATGCAGGGTGGGACCTGTGGATCACTCCCACCATTCAGGAATTTGGGAAGTTTCCTTCCATATAAGGAGTTTTTGATATCAATCGCGACCTAAGGAAGAGAAGGGGATAGGTGGAGCCTAGGATCGATTAACGAAGCGAATAACCAAAGGAGCTGAGGAGAGATGAGAGCATTCCTGTCTGCGTACTTCCGCAGTCGCTGCAATTCACATATTTTTATGGTGGGAGTGTACTGTAGGCTCACTAGTCTGTATCGTTGCATCTCATGTGAGGCAGAGTAATATGTTGTGATTTATGAGGTCCATCTATTATTAAATCCTACCTTCAGCTACCCTCAAAGTGAATAACAAAGCTGACCGATGTGGAATTCATTTGTTTAAACAACAAAAAAAATCTGAACAGTTTGGAAAATCAGCATTTGGTGTTTCTAATGTGATCAGAGCTGAAACTTAACATTTTACCGTTTAGTCCACAAACCTTATTAGTGTCAACATGCCTTAAACAAATACATGCAGTCCCTATGTCACTGTCAGCTGACTCCTGGGCTGGATCTGAATTAGGTTATGTATCCATTCCCCCTTCATATGTTCTTTATTATATGCATCTTTTTTACTCTCTCCCTGTTTCTGTCTCCATCATTGTTGCTTTATGCATTTACAGGTGTTAGGCCTGACCCACAGTGTGGTGGGGTTTGCTCTGGGTATCAGTCTTATTAACATTAAAAATCGAGGTTACTCAAAACACCTTTGTACCAAGGTGTTGTTACTTTTGGGATCAATGCGCCCGCCCTCATTTACCACACTCCTTTCGTTTGCATCAAATCACATGAGACAAATGACACAACTCTGCCTCAAGTCTGTGTGTTGCACTGAATTATTTGCCATGTGTATAAATTTACCTGTTTGGTTATATTTTGCTGTATTTTATTTCCAGGCACAAAAGTCCAAATCATCTTTTAAAGCACTAAGTTCACAGAAACAGAATAAAGTGATCAGGGAAAAATGCTGAAGCCTTGTCCTTTTCTAGGGTTACAGAACCCCCACCTTGTGTGTTGTTGTAGGATGTTAAGTCCACAATTCAAACAAAACTATGTTAAAAATTGAAATCAATAAACTTCAATAAAAACAGAGGACATGCCTTGTTATGGTCCTGGTTCTTGTAACATGTTGGTGTCTTGTGTTGAATATTCATGAATACAGATTTTTGTACAGGGCACACTCTTATAAGGAGCCTCCCCGGCTGTGCTGCAGCTGTGACCTGTGAGCAGGGAACTATCTTGGCCCGTAGCTGGACAATCTTTGGCAGAACCGTGGGAGCGCTCTAATTGGCGGCCGTAAAAGAGAAAGGAAGTATTTAGTTCACTCCGAGGTTTCATTGGAAGAGAAAGTCGGCGATAATTTAGCGCAGTTTTTATTCTCCTTTTTAACCCGATAGAAAAAACAAAAATCACGACTCTTTGACAATGGCTTCCTTTAACAAAGGTCCTGCCTACGGATTATCCGCGGAGGTCAAAAACAAGGTAAATCCAGATTTTTACGTATCGTAGAAAGTAAGTTGTGTTGAACTTTTCCTCTCGTCATCCACTCATTCTGCTTTTTTCGCCACTATCGCACTCACCGGGCCTCCATTTTGATAAGCGTGTCCAGGTTAAAGGGTAGGTGGGGGTGGATGGACAGAAATGATCAATGAGGACACTGAAGTGTTTCTGCTAACGACCTTTATCATTTCCTAAAAACTTTTTTTTTTTTTTTTTTTTTTTTTTTTGAGCATGAATATATAAACTCACTCCCATATATAGTGGATACTTAGGAAAGAATAAGTTAATGTGGGACTTGTGTGTGTGTTGGGAAGATGAATTTTACAGGAGACTAACTTAGAAACAGAGTATGGGCGTTGTCCCTCTTGGCAAAGAAGTGTGTCGTTGTGGCAAAGTTGTTATCCCCGTTTCTAGCATTTTCTGTTCCCTGTGCAGCCTGGTGCCCGGCCTTGTGTCCCGCATTAGCACTTAATGTAATTCACCTATTAGTCCCTGGATTGGATGTCACTCGGCCTCGTCGTTGCCTTTTCCTCTGTATTTTTTGTGTGTATATATTTTTTATTGCTTCTTTAACATAGCAGGAATATTTTCTTTACTCCTCCTCTTTTGTCGCCCTACTTCTTTTGGCAAAACGTCTTTTCGCCCAGATCGTGTCAGGTCAGTGCAAGACGAGATTTTTCTCAGAAAGGTCTGAACCAGTATAAGGGGGTCCCCGTGTGGGCTGACCAAGCACAAACCCAAGCGGCCTCCATACTGAGCCCCCACTAATGTGGATCTTCATGAGTGGCGAGTAAAGCACCTTGTTTATTTACAGATCCCTGCACATCCGGATCCACTTAAAATGCCAGGGATGAGTGGGGAAGACTTTTCCTCAGCACCTTATTGTGTGTCACACCGAGCTGTGGGCAGCTGGGGTGTTGTTACTGTGTAATACTGTTCAATAGTTTAGTCTTTTGTTCCCCTTTCACCAGAAAGTAAAAAAGGGTAGTTGCAGCTTGTCTGCCATTGGGCTCTTTAGTTTTTCTCAGGCTTTTTTTTTTTTTTTTTTTTTTCCAAGCACAGACAGATCAGGTTTTCTTCATCACCTTCAGCTGATAATATTGATAAACTATCTATTTTTTTTTTCCTTCTGCATTCCTTGGCTTGGCCTTGCATGGGAGGGAAAGGGTCATGTCCCCTCCCCAAATCTCCACAGAACAACATGTGCCGGACCTAAAGAAAACATGTAGATTTCCTCTGTCTGTTACTAGTGATGTCCTTGAGGGGGGGAGATGCTGACTTGAGTGGTATTTCCTGCCATTAATGACGTAGCCCCCTTTAGCTCCCATTTAAAGATTTACACTCCCCTTAGCCCCCCCCCCCCCCCTTCAGACTAGATGTAGACTATGTTCTGGCAACACTTCATAAGTTTGGACAGTAAACTAAAGCCAAACAGCTGCAGTACACTACATTTCTGAGTGTTGCCACAGTCTGTATTCATTCATTGGATCGTGGCACACAGTCCTGCTGCTCCATTCAGCTCTTTAATCCCAGCACTGTGGGGTAAATTCCTGGTGCCCGGCCTGTCTCCGTAAATTGCATCTATAGGATTCTTTGTGGGCAATTAAAATAGCAGTGTTGTTTTTATAGCTGAATGAAAGAAACGTAATTAAAAGACAGACATTCCTTAAGTGTACAACCAGCTGTGAGGAGACTGTGGCCAACTTCACTGCACTTTGGTTTCTTGTTACCCTCAGGGACAGACAGAGGTTGTTAGGTGGTAGTGAGTTGGCAAAGAGCTCATTTGACACCTTAACATCTACTGGAGGAGAAGAAAATGTATACCTGTTTCACTTTTAGTCAGCATTGTTTTGTTTTTTTGTCCCACCCTTGTTTCTGCTTTCCAGTTTGTTGCGCAACCTTCTCCAATGTCGTTCATGTGATCATAATGCTCTCTTTCAGGGCCAGTGTGGCATGTTTCTTACACTTAGGTCATCATTCAAAGTAACAGCTCGACTGTGACACCCCTCACTAGAAAGTCGGTCTTTGTGCCATGTTAACCCCTTCAAACCACACCCACCCTGCCACCCCTTCCTCAGCAACTGCCTTCCTGTGCTTCAGGGGAGAATTTCTAAACAGGATATCCGTGTGAGTGCGCGCGTTAGGTTTTGTCAATGTCACTTATTTTTGACACCTATGCAGGACAGAATCTCCTTTGGAGGCGTGGCTTACAAGGCGCAGCGGCGACCATGGAACATGATTAGAAACAGCCATGATAAATTGTTGGGCACAGATATGAGTGTGTTATGCATCATGTCCCTGATGCAGCTCAGTTATCAGTATATTTCTGAAACTGGTGCAAATCTTCAGTGGTGTGTGAGTTCGGTGGGGGCAGGAGAGAACAAAAATAAGATTCATGAACCCTATGAATGCATTTGCTGTTTAACAAGTCACATACTAGCTATTCTGGTGATGAAACACATGTGACCTTTGACCTCCCTTCTCAACCAGATTGCACAGAAATATGACCTTCAGAAAGAAGAGGAGCTGCGGATCTGGATCGAAGAAGTCACCGGCACTTCCATCGGCCCCGACTTCCAGAAAGGCCTGAAGAATGGAGTGATTCTGTGCGAGTGAGTGGAGATCACAGATCGCATGTTACACAGAACCACATTTGATCATTTGTTGAAATTTGAACTGTGCTTTGAAAAACCTAACTATTTTCTCCTTTTCTCTCTGCCATTTGTGTCACAGGCTTATCAACAGACTGCAGCCAGGCTCTGTGAAAAAGATCAACCAGTCAGCACTGAACTGGCACCAGGTGAGCCAGTGTGACACATGCTATTGAACCAACTGAGGGTGCGGCAATGTGTCTTTTTGTAGCAATAGATCATTAACATCAATGATGCTGTTAGAGACTTGCTTTTGTTTGTAGTGAACAAATGGTTCCTCATGCTGTCGTGTTGTGCTTTAAATTTAATTTTTTATTTTTTTTAAACCAATCAGGATGTCAGTTCAGTGAATCATGCTAGCTCATGGTTATACTTGCATGTTAACAGTGTTGTAAGTGACTTTAGAAACTGGTTTCTTTACTCAGGGGTAATGAGTCACTGGAAACACACTCCCATATCTGAGACAACAAAATAAGGCTGCATCTTATTAATTAGATTGAGATTGTATGCAAACAGAAATATTCAGATCCGTCAGTGAAAATCCTCTCTAAACACTGTACACTTGCTGATCTTTGTTTGAACTGATGTGGTTTTAGCTGGAAAACCTGACGAACTTCATCAAAGCCCTCACAGCATATGGCCTGAAGCCACATGACATCTTCGAAGCCAACGACCTGTTTGAGAACGGAAACATGACGCAGGTCCAGACAACGCTGCTTGCACTGGCTAGCATGGTGAGTCCTGAACATCACACGCTGCCACTGGGAATAATGTTTATTATATATCGAAGTGTAATATCATAGTGTACAATTGGATTTGTGGATATTCACAATTCTGACCTCCTGTACTGTATTTTCTCTCAGGCCAAAACTAAAGGCAACCAGACACGGGTGGACATCGGGGTGAAGTATGCTGACAAGCAGGAGAGGATGTTTGATGAGGAGAAGATGAAGGCTGGACAGTGCGTCATTGGCCTGCAGGTATTGTTTGTTTGGAAAATACTGAGTGAGCAGGGTTAGGGGTAGTTTCAAATGTGAAGGGAGGTTAGACCAGAAACTCTGTGATCAGTCAAGCAAAGACTGGATGCTCTCTACACTTCAGCTGCCAAATTCCTTTATTTGCACTTTATTTACAGTGTAGATCACATATCACTCAATTACAGTCCTCACGGGTAATTCAATGCGACAACCATTTTTATGGTTTTTTTGTCAGTAATGGAGGAGAAAGGCACTGGATATAATTGTAGTGCTATACATTTGATTAATTATCTTTGGTTCGAGGAAGCTGAAGTGCATGTGTGGATGATGATACTGTTGCGAAATCAGACGCTCTCACGTTGAGCAAAGCAAACTTCTGTGCATGAGCTGCACATTGTTTTCAGAGACTCTTTATTGTTCCTGTTGTAAAGAAAGATATGTGTAGGTTTGAAGGCTACTTAAACAGCAGCAAAAACCTGCAATACCACTTACTGTTTACAACCTGTCACAGGTGATAAAGTTGTATAATATATGGCAGCGTAGTGTCAGTACAGATTTTAAAAAATAAACTACAGTGACATTGTGTAACATTTTGTTGGCTGAAGTGCAGCAAGGTACTTTAGAACTGTTTCGCAAGTCTTGTATGGTAATGAGTTTTTTTGTTTTTTTTTTGTTTTTGTTTTTTTCTTCTTCTTTAGATGGGAACCAACAAGTGTGCCAGTCAGGCAGGTATGAGTGCATATGGAACCAGGAGACACTTATATGACCCCAAAGTTCAAATCCAGCCCCCAATGGACAACACAACCATCAGCCTGCAAATGGGAAGCAACAAGGGGGCGAGCCAGGTACTGCAGCACATTCACAACGTGTCATAAATTCAGTGTTACATGACTGCAGAGGAAACAAGTCTCAGGATGTCACTTATTACTTCTTTCCACTGCTGTAAATTAGTGTCGTGTTTAGACACGTAGAGCACTATAAACCTGTGGATTGTCTGTAAGATGGGAAAACTGAGCACTTTGTTTAGATCTTCAACACCTGTTCAGGAAGAATGAACTGTAAATGAAATGTTTCTAATTTCCTCTGTTTTACAGGCTGGGATGACCGCTCCAGGGACAAGGCGTGCCATTTATGACCAGAAGCTCGGCACAGACAAGTGCGACAACAGCACCATGTCCCTACAGATGGGATACAACCAGGGAGCCAACCAGAGCGGCCAGAACTTCGGCCTGGGGCGGCAGATCTATGACGCCAAGTACTGTCCCAAAGCAGGAGAGGTCGAAGATGAAAACGGGGGAGGTGGTGCCCGAGACTACATCCCAGATTACCAAGATGAGGGTTACCAAGGTTACCAGGAGGAAGAGCAAGTGTATCATGATGATGGGACAGATTACTAGGAAAAAGGAGGCATCTGAGAGATGTGTGAGAAGACTTCATTGGCAGGTGGTTTATTTTTATATCTCAAGGATGTTACACCTTTTTTTGGGGGTCATATCCTTTTAGTATTGTATCAAATTGTTTTCTTAGCCCATTTTGTGCAAAACAAATGTTACACATATCACAGTGAACTGTATTTCTGTGACTTTTATAATATTTAAAGTGACCATAAAAGGCAGTTTTGGCTCAACAAGTATTTCTAGCCAGGGAATTTTTTTTTGTTTTTTTTTTGTTTTCCACTCCCAGTGACTTTTTGCTGATTCATTAGCCACATTAAGGAAGACGCCTCTGTTTTTCAAAGGGGGAGTTTTTAGATAATGTAATTTTGATTTTTTTTTTTTTTTTGGGGGGATGACTGCATCATCTGTGGAAACAACATCGACATATGTTTGTCTGTGCCCAGTGTCTTTTTCAGCCCTTCAGTATTGGTCAATGATTTTTTTTTTTTTTTTTTTTTTTTTTTTTTTTTTTTTTTTTTTAAAGAACAAACCAGTCTTACCTTTTTGTATACTGTCTTTTCTCATTCCAGATTTTTTTTTTTTTTTTTTTTTTTTCCTTCTTTCTTTTAATGGAGGAAATATTTCCTTTGTTTGCATAACCAGTCCAGCTGGAGCTCAGCTTGTTTTCTTTGGAAAAAAGCTGGAGATGTGGGGGACGGGATAAAATAATACTCAAGTGAAGTTTTAAACATTCCAAGCAATAATACTGGATTCTTTTTTTTTTTTTTTTTTTTTTTGGTCGTCAGTGAATAATGTCTAAGTGAATCATTCTCTAATTTATATTTGTGATTTGAAAAAGGGCTGTTTTGTACCTTAATTTTGAATAACATTGAACTATACTTTTTTTTTTTTTTTTTTTTTTTTTCTCTGGAATGTTTATGCCAACGGGAAAAAAACAAGTTTGAAAAAGTATGTTTTTGTGAACAAAGTGTAATAAAGATGTGTATTCATTATTTCATGTGGGTTTACTTAAAAAAAAAAAAACAAATAATAAAAGTATGACAAAGTATAGGGCTGTGATATAGAGTTGTTGGATGTGGAGTAATAAAAATTTGTAGGTGCACAGAAATGTGTGTATATATCTGAAGATTTTAAGGTACCAGAGGATATGACAAACCAGTTGTATTTAAAGTCAGAAAGAGTTATGAAACACTAGTTAAGTGCAGTCCAAATGTTTCGCTATATGTTATACTATTACACTACATTATTACTACATAGCTTCACACTATCGTAGAATATTGAAAGTCCTCTTGAGAAACAGGCACATGGTAAAGGTTGGTTCACTAGAAATGTCACATTTTTCACTTCTGTAATGGTATTTGGTCATGCAGGTAGCTCTTTTTTTTTACACTCCAAAACCAGAATAATAAATTGAGTTTTATTTTTGGTACTGACATGCACATGCTGCAGATTCAGATTGTAGCATATGTATTAAACAACACTACAAATGGTTAAAAAAAAAACAGCCAAAAATAATCTCTTTTCAGATTTCAGCATCTACAGTAAACAAAACAAAGGTCCTTATCACTGGTTGTGAAAGAAGCTGGGGCCTTTGACCTACAGAAACAATATGATGCTGTTAAGTGCTGATACTGGTGAACTTTCTGATAGATATGTTGATATTACATTGGTCAGTAGTCTGAATTCGGGTATTGACTTTTAAAAAGATCACACACTTCAGCTAGTAAAAATGGAGTTATGGAGTAAAAATACTCCAATACTAAACAAAAGGTACTTCGCTTTAAACGGGTATTATTTACAAAATACATACATCAGACAAGAGCCCAACTAGACAACAAACACTCGTAACTGAACCTTTAGCTAGCAGTTATTGAAAGTAAAAAGTAAAGTATTCCCCTTTAAAATGTACTGGGGTAGTACGCATTAAATGGGGAAGTGCCTCAAAATTATACCTACAAGTGTAGTACTTGAGTAATTGCTAGTTTACATATTTCATCATTGTATTAGTAAGTTAGTTAAGCGAACCGTATTACAAAGCGAACCGTATTACAAAGCAACCACACACTTGTTCTGTTTACTTTTCCCTCTGTACCTGTGTAAACAACAGACCCGATGATGAAAACAGGACTCGACACTGGTCACACCTGAGTTATTGTGTAACTGCGCCCCCTGCTGTTCAGCCTGAACACAGCACCGGATGTTTCCCTTAAGTCGCGCGATATTAGACCTCGCGAGAGTTCGAGGCGTTCTTTTCTCCCCGGAACATCAGGCAAGATGGTAGGTGGACAACTGATCGCGAACCTTGACAAAATGTAATCTACACGCATCTGAGCTCTGTAGTAACCGAGTCTGGCAGCTGGTTATATAGTTCGAGAGTGACACACATTCACTGGCCGCTCAGTAGGAAATCGTCGTTCAGAATGCAAGATAAACCTACATTTCTAAGCTTTGAATTAACCTGAGCTATGGCCCTCTGTGGCTAAGCTAACCCGGTGGTTCAGCATTGTATCAGTGGAGAAATGTGCCAGGTCTTTGTAATGTTACTGCACTTCCTCTTCGGGAATACATAAACTGTCCTGTGGATGTGTAGCGGTGGCATTGAGCACAGGTGTGGTTTGAGTGCGTTGTAATGTAAATGTTAACAGTGTAAGCTACACACTGACCGGGAATGACGCCTCTCTCCTACAGGCGGATACTGAAATCAAGAAGAAGCGCACCTTCAGGAAGTTCACCTACAGAGGTGTGGACCTGGACCAGCTTCTGGACATGTCCTAGTGAGTGACATTATTGAGGTTGGACAGCTTAGTGGCTGACTGTGCTGCAGATACACGGGATGGGAGCTGTGAAAGTTGAGACGCTTCAGCTGGAAGTGTTGACATCTTTTAAGTGTGATTTTTGGAGCACAAGAAGCCGTATTGTCATTATTCTCATTTTCAAGCTGTTTAAACTCATACTTCTTCAAGCCTGTGTGGTGTCTTCCAATCACGGTGCACGTAATAACTTGTATGCTTTCAGAGTTGATCTTAAGGTTGCAGATTTTTCTAGTCTACTGAAGACTGCACTGCAGCAGGAAATGCTTTGCTAAATTTGATCAGGATTTCATCAAAGCGAGTAGAACGTGTTTACAAAATATATTTGTATGAGTGCAGCTTTTTACTGTAAAATGAATCAAATAAATTGTGACCCTTGCCTATTTGACATTTGACAAACAGCTTAAATGTTATTTGAGATTATCGGTGGCTTCACTGACTCCTCTGTCACCTCTCCTTCTGTAGTGAGCAGCTGATGCAGCTGTACTGCGCTCGTCAGAGGAGGAGGCTGAACCGTGGCCTGCGCCGCAAGCAGCAGTCCCTCCTGAAGCGCCTGCGTAAGGCAAAGAAAGAGGCTCCCCCCATGGAGAAACCAGAGGTGGTGAAGACCCATCTGAGGGACATGATCATCCTGCCTGAGATGGTTGGGTCCATGGTTGGAGTGTACAATGGAAAGACTTTCAACCAGGTTGAAATCAAGGTGAGATGCTGTTAAGTAGTAGGGAGAGTATATGTTGTACAAAGGTCTTGCTTTCATCTGGCAACAGACATTATCATTTAATTATTGTTTAATTGTTCAAGTATTAGGCACATGGGTAAATCTTTTTCTTCCTCTCTGGACTGCATCATTATGGAGACAATTCAAGTGTTGTCATGGTTACAACAGTGCCATTGTAGAAATGTGGCTGAGGGGATGCTGCATATGACTACATTAGAAATAAAGATAATTCTATTACTATTAGAAAACGTATACACTGGTATCATATAGCTCCGTTGATGCACAACTATTGATCTGAATTCTGTTTGAATATTATCATGGGCAGAACATAAGTTATTTCTCAGTGTCTTGAGCATGTATTTCAAATTTGATCATAAATTCTGAGCCATTGATTTCAATGAACAAAGTCACATTTGTGTACAACAGCCCACTTCATTAACCAATGTATGCAGCACCACCCATAATTTGTTAGAAATGCATTATGCTGCATACAAGAGCAGGTATTCTAAAAAAGCTAGTTTTGGCAACTTCTAAAACACAGTGACTCAAAGTCCTCCTGGCTTCTAACTCTACAATACAATAGGATGTATAATAAAATAAAGTATAATAGGATGGTCCCTTGTGACTTTCACATTTCATTTTTCTTGAAATACCAAGTTTCAAGTAAAATTGTGGCTACCATCTCCTGCTTTACTGTTACAAACTAATGTACTTGACTCCAACTTGTCTGTTTTTCCTCTCCCCAGCCCGAGATGTGTGGCCACTACCTGGGCGAGTTCTCCATCACCTACAAGCCAGTGAAGCACGGTCGGCCCGGTATTGGAGCTACACACTCTTCTCGTTTCATCCCTCTGAAGTAGAGTGGTTGTATTCTTTGTATAAATAAAAAAAAATGGGTGCTCCACACAAGTTGTCTTGATTTGCTTTTTCCTATACAATGACTCAAAATGAGGATGAATTGGGTAAGGTTTAACCTTTAAGGATCAACTATAGGGGTGGCTTCAAGATGGTCGACAGAATCCAGTGTTGTGCTTTGTTGGTGAGTTGGTTGTGATCACTACAGGGAAAATTGGAGGACTTTTATTTTGTAAATGTAGTTTTCATTTTTGCTTTAAGTGGCACTAACCAACTCTGGAAAAATAAGTTTCTTTGTAGACAAGTGTGGTAGAGATCTGAAGCCTTAGAAATTAGGGCTTCGTTTAGATAATACTGTGAATACGTGTTAGTTTGGGTTTCATTACTACTTTACAGATAATGAGTGTTCAGGTTTTTGCTGACGGTTAATCTGTCTTAAAATATCAAGCATATCTAACAGAAGATGGTGCAAACTGGTACACAGCACAAAGCAGGGCATAGCTAAAAGAAAGGCAAGTATGGGATAGACTGACCACCACCACAGCGGTTGTGCGACACTGAAAAAGTACCGGTGGTGTTTCCATCAGAGGTAGGGTTCCCCCTCTCCCATCTGAGCCAGCTACATTTTGTGTGTGGCCACTGTGGGCCATGGATACAACCTTTAGCGGCGGCAAAGCCTGTTTATCGATACCAAGCTAATACAGTCTACATCCTGGTTAAAGAAACAGTGGCCAGACTGGTAAGTGTTTTCTTAAATTTGAGCTTGTTTCACAGGGACGGTCGTCTAAGCGTTTGTTTTTTTTCACACAGGAAAATTGCAGCGACTAGCTAGGGCTAGCGTTAGCTGTGTGAGCTAACGCTAGCTGTGTGAGCTAACCTTAGGTTAACGGTAGCCAGCTGTCATGTCAAACGGAGCTAAGCAGGATTTATTTGACATAGATACGGTCTGATACTTGTCATTTTACACACAATTTACTGCCTCACCACTCACTGCCAGCTCTAACATTAGTCCCATTCAAAACGTGAACCCAAATGAATTTGCCGGTGTTTTCCTAGTGTGACTAAATAGTTGACGCCGGAGAACAAAGATCTGTTGTAGGCTAACTAGCTAACTGTTAACGGTACCGGCATTTTACTCTTTCAGCTGACTTGTTCCCTGGCCTTTAATTTATCAGGCAGACATCCTAGCCAAATGACGTTAGCATTATAGGGTAATTATTTTCATTTTAGCACGTTTAGCTTACATAATAACACAGACACTGCTTTAAGTTAAAGTGTAATGTGCTGTGCAGAACACAGCTGGTAATATTGGTGCCTTTCCTCTTGTACAGGAGCTAAATATTCAGCTGCACTTTATGGGACCTCTGCATTCATAAGTGCGCTTCCAACAGCTTTATCTATGATACCAGTAATAGTTGAAATGGCCCTTTAGGTTACACCATATACCGATTGATGTATTTGATGTGAGCTGCCTCCCACATGGTCCTAGCACTAACTTTAGAAAGGCTCTGAAGCTGGTAAGACTATATGATTTTCCCTTTGCTTCATACTAATCTCATACTCAGATTATAAAGGAAGGAATGTGGGGTATTCCCTAAACCGTGTACATTAGATGCAGCAGAGTTGGATACATAGCAGTGGTTTCTTAGGTATAACAGAAATTATGATCTTAAGGCCATTTCGATCACTTTTTGTAGTCTGATGACAGATCTAACGGAACATAATGTGAAATGTGTTCTTCCCCCAACACTTCTATTGTATGAGCATACACACCGGAGCTGTTATTGTGAGAGTTTTTTTTCTACCATTTGTAATCATATTTTTTAACCCCTTTTTAGGTACTTTTTAGGATATTTTATTGATGAATCTTTCAACTTTGTTCACAGGTTACAGAATTGGAGTGAGGCTTGTTGACCGGTGAATGCATAGAGTCAAGAAGGTCAAACTTTGTGACAATAAAGAGGGTATCTGGAAAAGGTACAGTATGATAACAGTCAGGTTTAACATGTTTTTAAGCAGTTCGTTTACAGGAATGCACAAGTGAATGCATGTCTGGGTGTCTTTATTTCCTGTCACTATCCAGCTGCGTGACAGTGAGCATGACGGCTGTGGACGGTCTTGCGGACAGCACAGAGGTAGTAGAGATGGAGGATGTCCCATGTCAGTTCTTTGTGGAGAAACACTCTTGGGAGGGCCTCCGTGACATCATTCACTGTAGCAGAAAGTATTCTGGTATGATTGCCAACAAGGCCCCCCATGACTTCCAGTTTGTGCAGAAGAAGGATGAGAATGGACCCCACTCCCACCGGTTGTACTACCTCGGTAAAGCACAAAATCCCCTGTGTCAATGTAGGACTTGTATATTTGCATACTGCTTCCTTGTGCTTCTTTCACCTGACTTCAGTCTGACATCCTGCTTGAGGCAGGAGAATATGATTGCCACATGACATTACAATAATCACTGTGTTAAATTTCCCCTTTTCCACTCAGCACAAGCCTTTTTGTTGGTTGTTTAAGTTGCCTTTGTTTCTTTTTTATGTACTAACCAGGAATGCCTTATGGAAGCAGAGAGAACTCATTGCTCTACTCAGAAATCCCTAAGAAGATCCGAAAAGAGGCCCTGTTAGTGTTGTCATGGAAGCAAATGCTAGATCACTTTCAGGTGAACTTCCCCTCCCTTCCTATTGTTGCAGTGTCAGTATCAAACAGCACAGGGTCAAGTGTCTCACGAGTGGGTGTAATAAAGCAATTCCATTTGATCATTTGTTATTCTATACCTTTTGTTAGTGTTATTTTCAAGTAGGTTTCACTTGTGATAAGAAGCCCCTGAAGGTGAGGCAATATTGATTTTTAGCACCTGGAATATACTCAGAAACTTGTAAGATTAGGAAACTTATATGAGCTAGGAGAGGAATATTAGGACTCCATAATTGTTATACAGTTATTTGACCTGACTTGGGATGGGTCAGTTAAATGTGATTATGTCATATGTGTTTTACAGTAATGGTATTGTATATATTTGCACACTAAAACTTATAAACTTGTAATTAAAATATATTTTCAATTTCTTCTAATACTGCACATCTAAGTTGAATTCCTGTTTGTTCTCTCAGGCTACACCACACCAGGGCGCCTACTCCCGGGAAGAGGAGTTGCTGAGAGAGCGTAAACGTTTGGGAGCATTTGGTATCACTTCCTATGACTACCATCCTCAGACAGGCATGTTTCTCTTCCAGGCCAGCAATAGTCTGTTCTACTGTCAAGATGGAGGAAACAATGGCTTCATCGTGAGTACACTGCTGGCTTTTCTTCAACTTCAGATCTCACACTTCACACTGGCACTGTGGCGTTGGAGTATGTGTGATGAATACACGTGTTTGTGTTTTAAATGAAATAGCTAGCATCCATTCAAGTCGAAGAAGTATATCAAAAAGCATGTGTTAGGTAGGCCTACTTGACGTGACAACCTTTACCTTGACATTAATTTTCTGTTTGCTGCTGAGTAAATACACAATGTTTCCATACTGCAAATGGTTTCATTTGCAGGGTAGTGTAATTCATTTGTTTGGCATCAGTAGCAGTAACTTATATTTGAACTAACAGAACTATTATTTCAAAAAATCTGGAGTCATTTCTTGAGGACCACATTGAGTTTGAAGATGTCTTTAAGAATTAGTGTAGCCATTCATGTTTGTTAAACTGCGTTTAAGACAGCGCTTCCATCAATCATCTCCCTCCCTCATCTGCACCCAAGTGTCCAGTTGCTGCTTTTGCATGACTTAGACTGTATTTTTGGTTTTAGCAGTCTGCTCCTGTAAAGCCTGTGGATATCAAGACCCAGTGTTCAGGGACCCGTATGGACCCGAAAATCTGCCCTGGAGACCCTGACTTCATTGCCTTCATCAACAACAATGACCTGTGGATAGCCAATATTAAGACAGGCGAGGAAAGGAAACTCACTTACTGCCACAAAGGTATGATGGATTTTAAGGCTTCATTTGAGCTGTTTGAGCAAGAAATAAAATGCCATGTGTTAAGCAGGGTTGCATGTGCTGTATTTAATACCTTGTTGTCACTGTAGAGCAGTAAATTGGTGAACAGCTGGCTTCAACTGCTACTTGATGATTGGATTTTCATTACATTTCAACCTAGATACAAGCAAAGATCCTTAAGACGCCATATTTGTTCATGTCTTTAAAGTTGTATGTGTACACTAGTAAATCATGTATATTTTTACTACTATACCAGTAACATTACATTTTTTTTTTCCTCGTGTATTTTTAATGAACAATTTTTTTAAAAATTGCTTTCAGGCATGGATAACGTAAAGGAGGACCCCAAGTCTGCTGGTGTAGCAACGTTTGTCATTCAGGAAGAGTTTGATCGTTTCACGGGGTACTGGTGGAGTCCCTCAGCAGTGGAAGGTCAGCCATTAGTAGCTTAAAAATCAAGTCATTCATGTCCTCTAGGAATATCATGTGTGTACATACACTGTGTTCTGTATGCACTCACATTAATTAGTTTTCTCTGTCAGACCCTAGTGGAGGTAAGACAGTGTACCTTCTGTATGAAGAGGTGGATGAGACCGAAGTAGAGATTATTCATGTTCCATCTCCGGCACTAGAGGAGCGGAAAGCAGATGCATACAGATATCCTCGTACAGGTTGGTTCAGATTTGTACATTGCACACAAACAGGTTTAGAGCAGAAAATTGGTGTATTGACCATTTCTGTAATTTCTATTTTCTTAATGTCTTTATTTACAGGTAGCAAAAACCCACAAGCTACTCTTAAACTGGCAGAGATTAAGACAGATCATCAAGGAAGAGTGAGTCTCTCATTATCTTTCTTTCAGCTTCATCATAATAATTAGATAATTAATGTGTGTACGGTTGTTGTACTTAACAGATTGTCAGCACGCAAGATAAAGAACTGGTCATCCCCTTCACTTCCTTGTTTCCTGGAACAGAATACATTGCCAGAGCAGGGTGGACAAGTGATGGCAAATAGTGAGTGTTATAGTCAAAACTTAGACTCTGCTGGCACAATGATGCCATTCTTTGTGTCATTCTTATTCAGAGGAAGATACATCCTGCAATAATAGTGATCCATGTGAACACACAATGTTCTCTTTAGTATTAACAGGAAAGATCCCTAGTTTTAGGATTTCTTTAGTACAGTCAACCAGCCTTATAGTATGAAACTTTTTTCTGCCTTGTCTCCCTCTAGTGGCTGGGCAGTGCTGCTGGACCGCAGTCAGAGGAAACTACAGCTGGTCCTACTGCCTCCAGCGCTCTTCATCCCTGTCACAGATGATCCAGCTCTGAGGCAGGAGAGTCTAGAAGCTGTGCCCAGTGACACACAGCCATACATAATCTATGAAGAAACCACCGATGTCTGGATAAATGTAAGTCTTTTCGCGTGCCTCATTGTTTGTTTGCCTTTATCTTAAAACTCATTTCTGTCCTATTTGTAATAAACTAATTTTCATGGTTTTACATGTTTTTCTCCTTAAAGTATTAACTGTTGTTTGCTTTTTGCAGGTCAATGATATATTCTACCCTTTTATTCAAACGACAGAAGATGAGTTTACATTCATTTGGGTAAATGAGTCTAAAACGGGTTTCAGCCATCTCTATAAAATTACATCCCTGCTGCAACCAGGCTGCTACCACTGGACAGAGGGCTACCAACATGGAGACGGTAAGAGACTATGCGTTTATTTGAAACAATCCTGTCAAATAATCACATCTGAACTCCTCTGTCAGGTTTTGTGTGAGAGTTATGTCAGTGAGCATGATGGTTCTGTTATCTTTCTTCTGCAGGAGATTTCAAATGTGTAATCAAGGAAGAGGTTCCATTGACCAGTGGTGAATGGGAAGTGCTGGCAAGACATGGTTCCAAGGTTGGATATATTCCGTGCTGGCTCTAAAAATTCTTCCCTATACATGTAGTGTATATAGTGTGGCTAGAAAGTACATGAAGTCAGGCGGCAGTCGTGGACTAATGGATAGAGACTTGTAACCCGAAAGTTGCGGGTTCGAGTCTCAGGATTGTCGGTGGGGCGGAGTGAATAGCCAGCGCTCTCTCTACCTCCAATACCGAGGTGAGACCCTTGAGCGAGGCACTGAACCCCGCAACTGCTCCCCAGGCGCTGCAGCAATGCCCACTGCTCCGGGTGTGTGTGTGTTCACTGCATTAGGCTAATAAGGGTGAATAACTTCATTTCAGCACAAAGCTGTATCAGCTGAAATGAAATCAATTATCAGTGAAATGAAACACACTTGCTGATTCTCAGCTTGTAGTAATCTATATATGTATATGTACAGTGGGTACGGAAAGTATTCAGACCCCTTTAAATTTTTCACTCTTTGTGTCATTGCAGCCATTTGCCAAAAATCAAAAAAGTTAATTTTATTTCTCATTAATGTACACTCAGCATCCCATCTTGACAGAAAAAAACAGAAATGTAGAAATTTTTGCAAATTTATTAAAAAAGAAAAACTGAAATATCACATGGTCATAAGTATTCAGACCCTGTGCTCAGTATTGAGTAGAAGCACCCTTTTGAGCTAGTACAGCCATGAGTCTTCTTGGGAATGATGCAACAAGTTTTTCACACCTGGATTTGGGGATCCTCTGCCATTCTTCCTTGCAGATCCTCTCCAGTTCTGTCAGGTTGGATGGTGAACGTTGGTGGACAGCCATTTTCAGGTCTCTCCAGAGATGCTCAATTGGGTTTAGGTCAGGGCTCTGGCTGGGCCAGTCAAGAACGGTCACAGAGTTGTTCCGAAGCCACTCCTTTGTTATTTTAGCTGTGTGCTTAGGGTCATTGTCCTGTTGAAAGGTGAACCTTCGGCCCAGTCTGAGGTCCTGAGCACTCTGGAAGAGGTTTTCTTCCAGGATATCTCTGTACTTGGCCGCATTCATCTTTCCTTCAATTGCAACCAGTTGTCCTGTCCCTGCAGCTGAAAAACACCCCCACAACATGATGCTCCCACCACCATGTTTCACTGTAGGGATTGTATTGGGCAGGTGATGAGCAGTGCCTGGTTTTCTCCACACATACCGCTTAGAATTAACGCCAAAAAGTTCAATCTTGGTCTCATCAGACCAGAGAATCTTATTTCTCATAGTCTGGGAGTCCTTCATGTGTTTTTTGGCAAACTCTATGCAGGCTTTCATGTGTCTTGCACTGAGGAGATGCTTCGGTCGGGCCACTCTGCAATAAAGCCCCGACTGGTGGAGGGCTGCAGTGATAGTTGACTTTGTGGAACTTTCTCCCATCTCCCTACATCATCTCTGGAGCTCAGCCACAGTGATCTTTGGGTTCTTCTTTACCTCTCTCACCAAGGCTCTTCTCCCACGATTGCTCAGTTTGGCTGGACGGCCAGATCTAGGAAGAGTTCTGGTTGTCCCAAACTTTTTCCATTTGAGGATTATGGAGGCCACTGTGCTCTTAGGAACCTTGAGTGCTGCAGAAATTCTTTTGTAACCTTGGCCAGATCTGTGCCTTGCCACAATTCTGTCTCTGAGCTCCTTGGACAGTTTTCCTTCGACCTCATGATTCTCATTTGCTCTGACATGCACTGTGAGGTGTAAGGTCTTATATAGACAGGTGTGTGCCTTTCCTAATCAAGTCCAATCAGTTGAAGTAAACACAGCTGGACTCAAATGAAGGAGCAGAACCATCTTAAGGAGGATCAGAAGAAATGGACAGCATGTGAGTTAAATATGAGTATCACTGCAAAGGTTCTGAATACTTATGACCATGTGATATTTCAGTTTTTCTTTTTTAATAAATTTGCAAAAATTTCTACATTTCTGTTTTTTTCTGTCAAGATGGGGTGCTGAGTGTACATTAATGAGAAATAAAATGAACTTTTTTGATTTTGGCAAATGGCTGCAATGACACAAAGAGTGAAAAATTTAAAGGGGTCTGAATACTTTCCGTACCCACTGTACATATGTCACATGTATATGTCTGCTCTCCATTAATGTGTGTGTACTTGTAAGAAATCTAAATCAAAAATCTGTTTTTTTTTTATTGTCCTTTAAATCAGCTCTTTTCCCAATCTCTCTTGCTAGATCTGGGTGAATGAGGCAGCGAAGTTGGTGTACTTTCAGGGCACCAGAGACACTCCTCTGGAGCACCATCTCTATGTGGTTAGCTATGACTCACCTGGAGATGTGGTCAGACTAACCAAGCCTGGCTTTTCTCATAGCTGCTCTGTTAGTCAGGTACCCATTCTTTTGTTTGCCTGCTTTTCCAGATAAATACACCACATTTCAATAGTCCATTCATTTAAATATTCGGCCTGTTTTAACAAGCGGTGCTGCAACATAACGTTTGACCATTTTAAAGTAAATGACAGGTAACAGAAATATTTTCCTACCTTCAAGGGATTTTATATTTTAACAAATTGGTGACTCATTTTTCATTTTGAAGTGCAAATTTAAAGGCCACATTGTGGATTAGTGTGAGCAAATAGAAGATTTGGAATAGCTGTAAGCAGGTCAGAAACCACTTTACCTGCTTAAGAACAGTGGAAACTAAAGCACCTTAGAAACTTGAGGAAAGCAGTTAAACCCAGGGATTGTTTAGATAATCTGCTGTTCATGGTCTAAATGCTCTCTGGCTGTTAGGCGTCTTCTTCACTGACAGTAGCTCAGGTTGACACTTGCAGCAGGGATCATTTAAGCATGAGGTGTACCATTGCAGTTGCATCTTCTCCCAGCCCTTCTGCTTTTCATCTTTTCATTGTGTAGTTACTGTTGAAAGGCCTGTTTTTTGTACTGGTATTCATGTTTCAATATCTTTCCTTTCTCCCCCTCTGCAGAACTTTGACTTTTTTATCAGCCACTACAGTAATGTGAGTACACCTCCATGTGTTCACGTCTACAAACTGAGCCGTTCAGAAGGTGACCCACTGCATATTGTACCTGAGTTCTGGGCGAGCATGATGGAATCAACAGGTAAATGGGATCTGATGTAAACACCTGCCTACTGTAGGTTTTGATTTCTAAACAGAGGAACTTGTTTTGTCTGTGTATACAAAGATGCTCTCCAACACCAGCTGTATTCCCCCATGTAGCAATAAAGCTGCTTGTCCCAACATGAAAATGTTTGTTTTGCATAGTTAAAAAACAATGTTTTGCAGCCAAGGATCAGCCAAGAGTCATTTATGTACCAGGACCTTGTCTTATAGCATTGCCAGATAATTTAAAAAAAAAAAAAAAAGCTACTTAGGAAAATAAATGTTTTTGGTTTGTTTTTACTCTTTGATAATTTAAAAAAGTAG